>NC_092804.1:119738608-120038608 GCF_040954645.1 Diabrotica undecimpunctata | reverse complement strand
AAGATAAGACCGCATGCGGCCCTCGGAGCGATTTTTCGCGGCCCTCAGACTGCTAGGCAATGAAACAAAATTGTATCATTCATCAGCTGATAAATTTGGTGAAAATTTTAGCTGTGTTATGAAAACACTTGTAAAGATTGTAAATGTCATAAGATCAAATGAACTGAACCACAGAGAGTTTCAAGAATTTTTAAAAGAACTTATGTCGCAATATGGGGACATTCTTTACCACACAGAAGTGAGGTGGCTAAGTAAGGGTAAAGTTTTGGAACGTTTCTTTAGCATTCGACATGAGATTACTTTGTTTTTGGCTACAAAGAATAAAGAGTTTTCTGATATTCATAATTTTAGTTGGTGGCTTAAAGTAGCGTTTCTCACTGATACAATGACCATTATGAATGACACATTGACCAAATTGTGTTTTCACTGGAGCAGAAGCTGAATATGTATATTGAAGAATTGTCAAATGAAGATTATTCCAACTTTCCTTCCGTTAAAGCACTGTTTGATGAAAATCCAGATGAAAGTCAAGAGATTTCTGACCTACTGAAGCTGTTAGCAGACCTAAAGGATGAAATGTCTGCGAGGTTTAGTGACTTCAGGAAGTTCCAAGAATCATTTCGCTTGGTGGAAAATCCATGAGCAATATCAACAGCAAATATAGCTCATCTTTCTATTTTTGGATACGAAGCTAGGGATTTGAAAAATGAGTTAATTGATCTTCAGAATGATACAGAGCTCAAAAGTATTTTTAAAGAAAAAAAAGCAGCAAAAAGCTCACTATAAGTTTTGGGAAGCAGTTGAAAATGACAAATTTCCTAACTTAATTGACTGTGCTCAGAAAATTTTGTATATTTTTGCATCTACATATGTCTGTGAATCTACATTCAGTAAGCTGAAGTTCATAAAAAACAAGTACAGATCTAGGCTGACTAGTGAGAACTTTGAAAACATTTTGAAAATTTCAGTTTCTTCATAACCTGCTAACATAGATGCCATTCTAGAGAGCTGTGAAAGATTTCGCCCGTCGACTTCAAAGAATTAACAAATTCAGGACTTGACATTACTGGAGTCAAGTCAAAGACATTTTCCTACTTTTTACATGCAAAACAGTCCATATAATTTATAATTATATTGTTTTTACGTAACTTGTAATAAACTTATGTTATAGTCATAGTCATATAGTTTTAAAGTTATTTCATACCACCACTTGTACTTGCGGCCCTGAGGAAAATTTCATTCAAACTATTAGGTTCTCAAAGAAATCCTAGTGAGGATCCCTGGATTAGAGTGTCCTGTCGGTAAAAATCAAAAAGCGTTTTTAAGTTTCTATAAAAGTTTTAAATAAATAAACGTTGCTTGATTTTAAAAATCTCACGAGAATCGTAAAAAATAGCAAAAATCGATATTGCACATATTGCAATATACTGCAGAAAAATTTACATTAACAGTAAAAGAGGAGAAAGCAATTGAAAGTCTTTGAGAGGAAGATTATGAGAAAAATACTGGGACCAAAGAGGGAAAACGAAGAGGATGCCAGACAATGGATGAATCACGAAATACAAGAATCACAAATATATATAAAATGCGGCCCGTATGTATGGAATAAATTCATTTTTGGCGTTATTATGTACTATCTGAAAAAAAAAACCTAAAACAGGTCGATTTTTATTCTTAAATTGACAATTTACAGTATGAAAATATTATCCCACTCCAGCACCCCTTTCGAATTATAAGCATGCCCTCGAAAATTATAAATAACAAAGGGGGTAGCGAGGCACCTTATTAGAAAGGGATTTTAGTCTACTGTTCAGAAATATACAGTTTTTTCAATTTATCATTGTCAAGAAGTGAATAATGGTGGTCAAATTGAACATTTAATTTAATTGTAAAAATCAATTTTGTCAGTTATGATTGCACAAACTCAAAAAACTTTATTTGCTGAACAGAGGACTAAAATCTCTTTCTAACAAGGTGCCATACGACCCCCTTTGTTATTTAAAATTTTTGAGGGGGTGCTTATAATTCAAAAGGGGCGCTGGAAGGGGATAATATTTTCATACAGCAAATTGTAAATTTAAGAATAAAAATCGACTTGCTTCAGGTTTTTTTCAAATAGTACATGATAACGGTAAAAATGAATTTATTCCATACATATGGACCGCATGGCATATGTTTTTAAAAACTGACGGTTGAATTATTTATCCTTAGACAATAGCCTTGTTTTTGTTGACAAAAAATTTGTGTTTTTACCCTCAGAATATCAAATTCTGACTGTTTTGTGTGTTTTATTTGTTTGTATAATGTATGTTTAACGTAGATTATATATTTGTGTATTATGTGTTGTATATGTATTTTGTATAATTGTAGGTGAAGGCTGCGATTTTCTTTAATAATCCGCTATTGTTGATATTTTCTTGTTGTTAACGTCTTTTTTTAGGCAACCAAAGCTTGTTTGGCAACTAAAGCTTGCTACATCTTACTGATGAGTTTGTTTTTTCCTGTTACATATTGCTGATGTTTGTTTGTTTGTTTATCGATGCATCTTTTCATTGTACTTTGTGCGTACCTCAAGTAGACTACCCATTGTCATTTATAAACAAGGAATTTCACAAGATTAAAAAAAGGAAACAACAAAACACCACAAGCATCACAATATTCAAAACAAAACATTGAGATCTACCTTGTCCAAAACCAAACCTAACATACAAGAAATACCAAAGAACTGCATCTATGAAATACTCTTTTGTTTAATTAAAAAAACAAAATTTGTTTAATTTACTAATGTTTGTATTTTGAGAACGATTTCCGAAGTAGAAATTGAAACGTTAATAAACGTACTTTAACCTTTAATTGTGGTTTATTCCCATTTAAATAGTAAAAACAGTCAGAATTTTATATCTCTTCATTATCTAATCTTTTGAAGGAAATAGCCTTCAAAACAAGGCTATTGCCTACAAGATCGAGGCCAAATAAGTCAATTACCAGTTTTAAAAAACATAACTCAACTGAACAACTTGTTGGTTATACTTTTCGCACAATTTTTAAAAAGGTTTTTTGAATGAAAGTCGAAACGTTAAACGTTTTTTAAACACGTAATTTTCATTACAATCATTGTGGCTCATTAAACTTATATAAAGATAATATTTATGTACTAAATACCTCTCTAAAAATTATATGACCAACCTGAATTTTGCTGAGAATGTCACTTTTGGGACTCCAAAAAATGTGCGTAAAAGTTTACCTACTCCCTGAAAACCTCCCTCCGCAGGGAGAAAATGTAGCTGAGATAATTTTGAATAAAAATGTTTATTACCTACCACTTTTTGTGTAGAATGAACCGTTTTCTCAGAAACAACGCTTGAAGCGACCGATGATGTTGAATGTGTTACATGCGTGAAATTAATTTTAAATAAAATTTGTATCAACTCAACGGTAAAAATTCGATATCTTTTGATCAGAGTGTCCTATCGACAAAAATCAAAATGCGTTTTAAAGGTGAAGTGTGTAACTTTAGTATGCAATTTATTTTTGTATTTAGCCTCAAATGAAGAAAGTTTCTATAAATCTGTTTAATAAATAAACGTTGCGCGATTTTCGACATTTTTACGATTCTCATGAGATCAACAAAATTTATTAATTTCATTGACAACAAATATGAGGCATTTACTATCAAAAGACGAAGACTTGAGTACTTAGGACATGTGATGAGAGGGCAAAAATACGCATTATTACAACTTATTATGCAAGGCAAAATCCGACGAAAGACGAAGAATATCCTGGCTTAAGAACTTAAGGAAATGGTTTGAATGCAGTAGTGCAGAACTTTTTAGAGCGGCAGTCAACAGAGTCCGCATAGCCATGATGATTTCCAACCTTCGATAGAAGATGGAACTTAAAGAAGAAGAAGAATAAGGCATTTGAAATATGCCTAAAAAACACAGATTTTAAACTTTTACATTCAAACGATCACACTTGATGGAAAATGCCTTCACGATAAAGGTATTGGGTAAAATTTGTAGATGAAGTTGTGTAGTTTGGAACTTATCGACTGGTGTAATCAAAAAGAAGAACGTTTTAGATCGTTTGTAATATGAAAGTTTAAATTCAGCATTGTTTTAGACGTATTCCAAATGCCTCAACATTTGTTGACAAACACAAAACTGAAATTTCATCTTATAGGTTTTAAAGATTAGGCTCGAAAAATTAAGATTCCATAATGACCTGTCAATGAAATTTATAAATTTTATTGATCTTATGAGAATCGTAAAAAATGGCAAAACTCGCACAACGTTTATTTATTTAATCTCTTTATAATAACTGAGCTTAGTTGCGGCTAAATTCAAAAATTACATACGAAAGCTACACTCATCACCTTTAAAACGCAATTTGATTTTTGTCGATAGGACCCTCTGAACAAAAGATATCGAATTTTTACTGTCAAGTTGATTTTTCAGAGAGTTTTCCCCCCTAGGTGGAAGGCCGGGTTGGTTTTAGGGGGAAGGCCGGGGATAGTACTGATAAATTTTTTATTGCATCTTTGGGGTCTCAAAATGGACAGCTTGTTTGTATAATTTATAGACGTTCAGTGGTATTTTCGTCTCTGACGACTGGAGTATTAATACGAGAAAAAATTAGAATAAATGACTAAGATTAAATCATGTAAAGAATTAATTAGTTTGGTTCCAGAGTAACAAAAGCAGAAAGTAACTTCATTAAAGATACTTTCTTTAATGAAAGAATTTTATTGTAAATGAATTAAATAATTTATTATTTATCTTCCAAACTTAATATTTTTAGATTTACCTTTTATCGAATATGTTCACACTCGTAACAGCATCCACAAGGTCCTGATCGAACTAACACCTGAGGTTGACGTTCTTCTTCGTACAAGCACAAAATTTCGAATTCTCTGCAGAAATTCGGATCGAAACACTCCCATTCCCTGTCTTCTAGTAAATACATCAAATCAACTATTTTTATTGATAGTAAGTACATAAAAATAAACAGATATACTGCGTGACACATAGTTTTTAAAATTATTTGATTTTTGTAGAAGTAATGTAAATATATGCAGAGACTACAAAAGTCTATGAATAAAAAATGAACAATCGTAGTAGGCTACCTATCTGTTTATAAACAAAACGGTATTTTTGAAATTTCTATACCGTTATCCATTTGAGATATATATAGTTTTGTTATGTTTGGGTGTTTAATCTTATCTTGCGGTAATTGTCATTATTTACGTTTCCGATCTGAGATAAAAGATCATTCCACCAAAACTTGTCTCCGTTGCTCTACATTTTAGAAACATATTGCTTTAAATTCAACTAGGACTGAACAGAATTTAACAGAGATAGAATTTAAATCGTTTAGACGAATAATACTTTTGTTAAGTATACAGTGTGTAAAAGCCAAATGGAATAAATTCATTATTTAGGTTACTGTACATATTTATAAAAAATCCCGAAACACGTCAAATTTAAATTATAACTTGACATTCTTTAACGTGAAAATGCAACCCCTACCTTCAACCCCCTTAGAATGACAGGTACAACCCCCAATTTTTAAAATAGGAAGTATAGGCTTGTGATATATCGTTTGAAAGGTCTTTTCATTCTCTATTCAAAAATGTTGTCGCTTTCAAGTTTATTAAGATTAATTAAGATAAAATAAATTAAAATCATGTGGTTACCGAAATTCGCTAAAATATACTCAAAACTTATTTCCCGTTTAGGTCTTGATAATGAGAAAGTGAATAAAAACCATAGCAATGTGGTTTTTAGATGGTAACCATTAAAAAACTTTAAAGAATTTTAACACGCATTAGTAAATTGTTTTATTAAAGTTGTCAGTATTTTATTTTAAGTAAAAAGTTCGTTCAATTCAATTCTGGAAAATGGTTAGATTAACGGAAATGCATAAATTAACAGTTTTACAAATGATTGGTTACGGAGATAACACCCGAACAAAACAGGAAGTAACTCGCCTATTTCATGAGAAATTTCCTAATTTACCGCCTATATCCCAAGGAACAATAAGTAAAATAGAGAAGCAGTTTCGCGAGTTTGGTCATGTAAGGCAGATAAAAAAAAGCAGCTGCCAATGCACTGAGTGATGAACTCAAATTATATGTGTTGGTTGAGTTTCAGGAAAATCCACATACATCGAGTAGACAGGCATCCACTACATTCAATGCTAGCCATACAACATATTAAAAGAAAATAAATTGCATCCCTATAAGATGATACCTACTCAGGAGCTCATGGAAGACGATTTTGATAGGAGAACTTTTTTGTGAGCAAATGATGCACATGTTGGATAACAATATTATCCAATTAGAAGACGTTATGTTTTCTGATGAGTGTACTTTTTCACTTAACGGTCATGCTAATCGGCAAAATTTCCGCTACTGGGTCACGGAAAATCCTCACTGGATGAGAGAAGAACACACTCAATACCCTCAAAAGGTTAATGTTTGGGTAGGGATTGTAGGAAACAATATTATTGGTCCCTTTTTCATTTAGGGCAACTTAAATGGCAAAAATTATTTGGCACTACTTAAATATTATGTCATTCCAACGTTGGCAAATTTATATCCTGATCCAGGAAACTCTCAAGTTCCAGCGAATACGATATGGTTTCAGCAGGATGGAGCACCACCACATTACCAAATGTCCAGCAGTACCTCGATACAATATTTCCCAATCGGTGGATAGGGAGGCGAGGATCGATTGAATGGCCAGCGCGATCACCTGATCTTACATTATTAGATTTATTTTTATGGGGATATGTGAAGAGCCGTGTGTACAAAACTAAACCTTCTGATTTAAATGATTTAAAAGAACGAATAACACTTGCGATTAGGTCGATCACGCCTGTTATGTTAAATAATGTTAGAAGACAGTTTTATTTGAGATTAGAATGTTGCCAAGACGTTCGCGGTGAACATTTTGAACATCTACTTCATTAACATTCATAGTTCTTTTTCGTGTTCTACATTATATTACGTTTTGCATTACATTTTAGTTTTTGATTGTATTGTAGCGAATTTCGGTAACCACATGATTTTAATTTATTTTATCTTAATTAATCTTAATAAACTTGAAAGCGACAACATTTTTGAATGGAGAATGAAAAGACCTTTCAAACGATATATCACAAGCCTATACTTCCTATTTTAAAAATTGGGGGTTGTACCTGTCATTTTAAGGGGGTTGAAGGTAGGGGTTGCATTTTCACGTTAAAGAATGTCAAGTTATAATTTAAATTTGACGTGTTTCGGGATTTTTTATAAATATGTACAGTAACCTAAATAATGAATTTATTCCATTTGGCTTTTACACACTGTATTATACTTTGCAGCAAAATTTTTTGTCGGATTCAAATATGAATAAATTGATGTTTAGTTTTCTAAACTAAAGAGAAATAAATCCTTATACATCAACACAATACCAGGGGAAATGCTGGTGACAAAGGATTATACATCATGCCTTCCATCTATGTCGCTATTTGGACTTCGGGAAAATGACCATCTAACCACTACCAGATGTGACAACTAGCGTAGGGGAGAGTGGTTTACAGTGAGACGGTTTTTAGTCATTCGAGATCTTTTCACAACTTGACTTTTTGCTTTTGCTTGCAAACTTTGCAAGAACATAGTCATCATATTAAGATGAGCTGTTCAGGGATTCTGCTTGGTTACTTAAAGAACTATTTTCGGATTCGATAAATCGTTTTTTACAGCCTTAGCTCTAGTTTTGCGTTTTTCGGCGTTCTTTATTTGAACTTCAATTTTTTCTGGAGTGTCTGTTGAAATGAAAGTTTTTCCGCATTTTCTGTTCTGCACTTGTTTCCTTGGAGTGGCTTTGGGGTAGCCTCGAAACTCTTGGGGACTCGAAAATGATTTTGTTGTCATGACGGTTGCTTTAGAATCATGATCAGTAGTAAGTGATGTTATCACAGTATCAAGGTTAAAAGTAGGATCCTTTTCCCCATGTTTGTCATTTGTGCAGAAATCTAAAACTAGAGATTCGACAGTACCATTTGAAGATGTTGACTGTTCAGGCCGATCTGCGACGGAAGTAGGAAACAATCTTCTGCAAAAACATCCCGATCATAAGGGAAACTGCCTGAATTACGGAATCCTGATGTTATATTAATCGGAGTCATTGAACACTGAAATACACTCAGTAATACATTCTGGTATATCGTACGTGCTCATTGGAACTTCGGGCTGGTGCATGAGTCAAGAGTCGACAGCTCTATTGAAAAATGAGTTTTGTGGTTTTGTGGTACGATTTAAAATGAGCCCTAGGAAATACGGAACTAGTTGCTTGACTCACTTGTTTGTTGCAAGTCCTTTGCAAGCGATCACTTTTTTGGTTTCTGCACAGTTGTCGTCCCAGTTTCATTTAGATTCCATATTCTAAAACCATCGGCAAAGCTTTCGTGCCTGCTTAAGACATTGTGTAATTTATCAAAGAAAGTTGACACATTATGTTTATTGAAAAATGTAACACACGAGAGACTATATCCTTCTGGTTGTCGGATGCTCAAGTTAAATGATCGTTTAAAAAATCCTCTCAATTATTCTAAGCCGTCAGCTCTATTACTGACCAATGATTTGGAATCCGAATATTATTTTTTTGAGCCATTTCGTATGCAAAACGGCAACATTCAAGAGTTGTTAGACCGTGGTGCATGTTTGAGCACATTCCGAGGTATTCTGCCAGTGCCAATTATTGTGCTTTCGACATAAGTTGGCGGCATTCATAGAAAAGTGTCATTTTCACTTCGGTGTCAGGGTTATTCCTTTGTTTTTTCACGTATCTGAAATATAAAGATAATTATTTATTGCAAAAATAAAATCTTTTACGCAAAACCTAATCGATCCTAATTTCCTTTACAATTTACCTTGTTTAAGTCTGATAATCCCTTCGGTTCTGCTGCTTTTCTCAATGAAAACCCTTCTTTTGTGACTAAATCGAAGCCTTCTCTCATTAGACTGTCAGAAAAAGAAGCAATGTTAGTCTTAGCTTGTCTATTCCTTATAATGATCTACAAAAAAGAAACAAATAGTATGAAGTTATATTATCCAACTAAAGTCCTCGATGGGGTACAGTGAGATGCGTCTCAGTCTGCTCCACTAAGGATTATTTCACTGTACCCCACAGGTACAATTTTACCAAAGAGTGATATTTTTTCTAAATTCGGAGTTTCGGAGGACTCTCGGAGATTCAAGAATACAATGTACATGTACATCTTCTTATTATAGTGCCGTGCATCTATAGTGCGTTGGCGAATTATCTTAATGCCAGACCTCTGTCTTTTGCGGCATGCCAAAGATTGCCAGTCATTTATGCCTGTCTAGTTCTTTATGTTCCGTAGCGACGCCATTTATTTACGACCTACTCTTGCCTTTAATCTTTCTATGGATGATTAGTTGAGGGATTGCGTATTTTTTTCCTCTCAGAATATGGCTGAGGTATCCAATTTTTCGTACCTTGATCAAATTGAGTAGTTCTCCCTCAGTATTTGCCTTTTTTAAGACTTACTCGTTTCTCACCCTATCTATCCATTGTATGCGGAACATTCTTCGCAACGTCCACATTTCGAAGGCCTCCAACTTATTAATGGAAGGAACTCTTAACATATATGTTTCCATGCCGTATAACAATATGGACCATACATTGCATTTAACCATCCTGTAGCGGAGATTGAAGGAAAGATTGCGGTTACATAGTAGCGGTTTAAATTTGATAAAAGCTTGTCTTGCTTGTTCGGTACAATATTTTATTTCTTTTTGAGGATCCCATTGGTCGTTCATCATCATTCTCAAGTATTTAAATATTTTTACTTGATCGATTGGAGCATTATCTATTTGCAATTGTATTCTTAAAAGTGCGTTTTTTCTTATTGCCATGTATTTAGTTTTTCCAGCATTTATCTTCAAGCCATATATTTTTCCTACGGTGTTTATTTTATTTAACATCAACTGCATATCATGTTCGTTGTCTGTTATTGTCGCGGTGTCGTCGGCGTAACGAATGTTATTTATGGAGAACCCGTTTATCTTTATTCCACACTCAAAGCCTTCAAGTGCCTCTGCAAAATGTTCTCCACATAGAGATTGAAGAACATAGGAGACAAAATACACCCCTGTAGCACCCCTCATAAAATTTCAAATGCTTCTGTGTTGGTTGATTTGTTCAGTCTCACTCGTGCTTTTTGATTCAAATAGAGATTCTGGATAACTCTTATATCTTTCTCGTCAATGTTAGCATTGTGTAGCATTTTTATCATTGCGTCATGTTTTACGGTGTCAAATGCTTTTTCATAATCGAGGAATGTTATGACTATATCCTTTCGTTGATCCATGCAGTTTTGTACAAGCGTATTCAAGCAGAACGCTGCGTCACGTGTACCCGCTCTTGAAACCAAATTGTGTCTCACCGCTTAGATCTTCCAGCTTTCTGAACATTCTTGTGTGAAGGATGCGAAAAAACACCTTAAACAAATGGCTCATTAAACTTATCAGTCTGTGGTCTTTGCATTTTGTCGCTCTTTGTGATTTAGGGATCATTATGAACGTTGAATAAAGCCAATCCGTGGGAATGTGGCTGGTGGTATATATGGCACTGAAAATTGTTACCAGCATGTCGATGTTATCATCTTCCAACAGTTTCATGGTTTCCGTAGTAATTCCATTCGCTCCAGTGGCCTTGCCTAGTTTTGCTACTTTTATAGCGTACTCCACCTCGCCGCGAATAAGAAGAGTGTAGCAAAATACTGGGGTGTGTAGGAGGAGAGAGGTATAAGAAGAGTGGTCTATATATAGGGGATAAAATAGATAACAATTAAGTAAAGAAGTATGAAAAAAAATATTGAACGGAATGTGGCTAGGCTAGCAATGTAGGCAGGAGAATGACCACTAGAAACTCAAGGATGGATACGGCCAATTTGCATGCCTTTTAAAGACAGTAAATCAGGAAAATATGTATGATGGATAGAAAAGAAGATATGAAAAATGAATAGATATAATGAAAGTTAACAAAGAAAACAAATTGAGGGCGCCAGAAGAGGGATACTACTCTAAAAAGAGTAACGGTCACTCTTCCAGGTATCGTATACTGCTAATATTAATTAAAGTTGATGTAATAAACAAAAATGCTGTAAATGTAAAAAGGTAAGGAAATATTAATAAAAAAAATTATATGCAAAACAAATTCAAGTTTATTAAATATAACTTCTTAGATTTTGACAATCTAAGTTACCAAAAAGTATATGGAAATTTCACAATATAATATTTAAAAAAAAAATGTTGAAAACAACTATAATAAAAAGTTGAAAATTACACAGAATAACTCTGATATAGAGTGTACAACCTACATCTAGGTTAAAAAACAACCTTAAACAAAATAATGCTAACGTTGGAAGAACGTATAGCCAAGTAAATATATCATACTAACCTACAATATGACCAACAATATTGTTAAACACCTCTAAATTCAAATATAAACAAGTAATATATATAAATGGGAACAAGCCAAGTTAAACAATTGAAACGGTCTATTATCCTGAAGGGATAATAGCCAGAGTTAATAACGCAAGATGAAATATAAAAAAATTAGTTAAGTAAACAAATAATGAAATAATTAAAGTTAATAATGAAATAATTAAAGTTAATAAAGAAATAAATGGTTAATACAAAAAAACAATGGAAGATAATCTCTGGGTAGAATTTGAGCTCAAACTTACCGATACCTTACACCAAGTGGAGTTATATTAATTAATATATATATATATATATATATATATATATATATATATATATATATATATATATATGTTATAAAAAAAAACCTATAACTGGTGAAACAAGATATATATATATATATATAGTTCTGAAGTAAAAACCAACTGTCTTCCTAGGTGAAACAGTTGTCTGGAAGGATACTCCCGAATGGCTTCGGTGTCCCAGCGAAGTCCTCCTTGAGGTCCGAAATTAGCACGGAGCTGGTGCTAATTGGCTCAGTTCCAATGATTACGGTCCTGCCCTACCTCTAGGTGCAGGCTGGAGAAAAAAATGAGGGTGGAGTAGACAACACCCCCTGGCTTGTCCCAATGACCCTGATTCTAATAGAGTTGAAGTGGTACTCTCCCTCGGATGTTCTGAGGGAAATTTATGATTCCATGGGAGGTGGCTGAAAACAATTCCCCGTTACTTCTAATCTCAACATTGATAAAAAGAAATCAAAGAAGAAGTGAGGAAAGTTTCTTTCAGCATAAGAAACCGGAGTAAAAAGATAATTATAGTAGATAAAAAAAACCCATCCAATCGGATGTAGCGTGACCTTGCTTCACATAGAGTAAAAATATAATGGCCTTGAACAAAATACTATATTAAAATATGAAATAATAAATCTGAATAATAGGATATGGATAAAATACTCTAATGTTCATTAAAATATCTGTGGAAATTTAATAGATGTTAGAGATTTACGGAAAATTCAGAATTTTAATCAGATTCATGCCGGAATGATTGTAAGCGGCCATACTATACTTGAATTCGTGACCCAAGGTCATTCTGAATACCTTAAGGATGTGGGATGTGAGAACAAAAAGTTAGTTTTTATAATATAAAAAAAATTATTATTTACCAGATAGCTACTTAATTCCGTGCTAGAAATCTCACTTCAACCTCCCGAGTTTCCGAAAACACCGTCAATTAAATTGTTATGGTTATACTTAGAATATTTAACTTCTTGAAGTGAAGAAAATTCTATGCATTAATTGGATTTTCTTTCGCTAACTACCACCTTTGTACCACTTCAAACTCTCGATCAAAAGTGAATTTTAATTCACAGTTAATTAACCAAGAAGAGCCAGTTTCCACTCCCCCTAATCTCCTGTCATCTCTTTGGTTCGCAATGGTACCAAATTAGATCAGAGTGACAACTTAAATTATTAAAAATACACACTTAATGGTCAAATGAACACTTAAAGTTAGGCAACCCATACTACATCTCTGAAATTATTTTAATATAAATTGTTTATTATTTTAATATAAATTGTAATAAAAGTAACGACTGTTACAAGAGGGCCGAGTAAATTTTCCGTGGGTAAGTTAGTAGTTGGCAGATTCAGTCTATTATCCGCAAAGAGGGATGAAGCATAGCTTGCCCAGATTTTAGCTAGTTCTTCCTGGGTATGAACATAGTTTCCTTGATCATTCTTCAGGCGAGTCTCATGGTGTTTCTTGTATATGCTCGAAATTTCTTTGACCTTTTTATGTAGTCCAAAGCTGTGTCCATTTTCTTGTAGTGATTCCAATTCTTCACAACGTTTTTTCATAAAGCTTTCCTTTGCGTTTTTAATTCTTGCCCTCATCATACGTTGAATTTACTTGTATTCCTGTTGATTCTGATGTATTTTGTACTTTCTACGTTGCTGCATTAGATCAGGTATCTCTTCTGTCATCTACTCGTTTTTGTGATTTTTTTACAATGTACAATTCAGTGTTAAGTGCTAGCGTTTTTTCTATGAGCTGTTTTATAGAACATATATTTGCAGGAGCCCCTATGCTCCTGTAGTGATACAGGAGCATAGGGGACCAAAACCATTTTTTTCTAGTTGAAGTTCGCAGCTATCTCCCATTCTTTATTTCATGATTTCTCCATACACCCTACATACAGAAGGTATAACCTTCTAAATAATAAATAACTATCTATTTCCATTTTTATATATGGAGCATGGAGCCTAAAAGGTCCATTTTCCATTCCTTCGGGAACTACCCTGTTGGCATTAAAAAAGGCTGTACACAATATATCTGCAGCGAATTCTATAGTTCTTTGGTCATGAGGTTCGCAGAGGTAACAATAATTTAGAGAGATTAACTGTTTCTGGAAACTTTCCGGGAGAAGACCAAGAGGACGGCCATCAACCAGATTAAATCATGTTCAAAGTATCTTACAATTTATCCCATAACAAACTGAAACTGGCCTCGCACTGTTTTTTTAATGGCCGTATTTGCCAAAAATTTATTCAATGAATCCTTTGACTTCTGTAAATTTAAGAAAGACACATTTTCTAAACCCCTTTCATGTCACATATAATGTAACTTTGTCTAAATGTCTAAAAAAAGAAAGTCCCGTTGACTCGAAAAGGTCCTTTGTGTGTAACTCATGTTTAGAGCTATTCTCACATCCATCCTAAACTTTCCCCTTCTTGACCGAAAATCTAAGCCCATTTCAGAAAATATCAATACTTCACTTGTGTACCAGCCTTCGAGTTAAGCAGATGATCAGATCATTTCTTGCAACTGTATCTTGTATCTTGCATACTGCCTCCTACTGCCATATATTTAATATGCGTTACAAAATGCCAATTGTATAAAATTGTAGGTACACATTGACAATTTACAACCAAAGCGATTTATCACGGTGCAATATTTTATTTTTGTTTGTGACAGAAGACAATCCAAATTATAAGTACCTTCAAAATATTTCTGAATTATTTATACAGTATACTCCCTCTATAACGAACACGGTTATTACGAGGTTTCGCTTATAACGAGATACATTAGATGTACCGTGAAATTTCTATTGAACTATAACCGTCTATAGCGAGGCAAATTTGGTTATAACGAGAGAAAAATAAGATTCAAAAACGTGTTTTTTACGTTTTTGGTCGGGTCGTGGTTATAAATAAATACCTTTTCAAACAGCCCCTCAATAAACTTAACTGCAGCCCGCAATAAACTTCTTTACAATAAATAAATACAACTGTTTCACATTTTTAGAAAATATGATAGAATAATACTGGACCATTTAAAGCAGTTAAAAATGACAGTTCTTAAAATTGCAGAAGCAATAGTTTATGTTATCCTTGAAAATACACTTTATACATTATGTAGTTGGAAACAAATATAAGTACAGATTTTTTGTTTTAACGTATATCATTGATAATAAAAGTAAACAACTCTTTTATGTTTTAATATATTTCATTGACAATAAAAGTAAATAACTTTTTTTCAAAAACGCCATTCAAACAATATTTATTAGCATCTTATATTGCTCCGAATGGCTTCACTATAGGAAGTTAATGGTTTAGAAAACTACAGATTCATATGTATGCACAGTATTATTATTGTCTGATATAACGAGATCGGCTTATAACGAGGTAATTATTCTGTCATTTCAGTTCTCGTTATAGAGGGAGTCTACTGTATGTATATATTTGTTTCATCTACCTGTATTTAAATACAAGTATCGTTTAATTAAGAAAACATATGGTGATCACTAAATTTATTTACATATCCTCAAGGTGCAATAATTTTTAAAATCATTAATTTTATTAACTTATTAGTAATTCATATATTTCAGAATAATTTTTAACGTAACGGGTCTCTTGAATAAGACATCCTCTGTTATATCTCGAGTTGCCGTAAACAAAACAAAAATTTGCAGCCAATATCATCTCCAACCTTTGATAATCAAATACAGTACTAGGAGACGAATAAAGAAAATAAAACAGCTAAAAATCCAAGTTCTTGCATTAAATGATTTATGTTTGATTTATAAGACAAAAAATGTTATATGGCCAGATATTTTCATACAAAAACGGAACTGATTTTGATCATATTATAAAGGTTCAAATATTTTGAATAATTTCATCGTTTATTTGATGATCATTCAAACATGTAGTTCCCACGCTCAGCAAAAATACAGCAAAACGATGGCTTACACGTAAAACCTGGTATGTCTGATAAACTATATTTTTCAGGAGGCGATAAAATGTATTTAATTTCAAAAAAACGGCGCTTTTTATAAACATGAGTTGTTTTTTAGATACTTTAATAGCATATTCAATAATACAAAAAGAACAAAGAGTGTAATCTCGTAAATTATTATTACTATGAGACATACAAGTTTTAACACTTCAGCAGAAGAGACATGCAAGGGTTTGATGTTAATGAAGAGACATGCAATGTTAATAAAGAATTTTTTGTAGACTGTACAAACAAAAAAAAAACAAAATACTTACATTTATATTTAAAATAAAAAAATTTTCATACAAAAAAAATTCAGATTTTTACACAGGATACAATCACAACATAAAATTTAAAAAAATTAACAGGAAGTCTTTGGGAATTAGACTCTTTAGTTCTTGCAAATGCTGGTAGGAATTTAATCTTTTGTGGTCATCGGTACAGCTATTTTGGTTCTTCAAATGTATCAGTTTTTCGCACTCTTTTTCTCAACAGAACCCAGTTTTCATCAAAACTTAATTTATAAAAGACTTCTTTCTCCGGAGTGTACTTTAAGGCTGACAGATCTGTAACAGTGGATTCTCCTGCTTTCGTACCTGGTCTTATTGAGGTATATATGACGGACTTTGAGAAATCCATAAAAAAAGAATGGTCCAGGTAAACTACTTCGAAAGGTTTTGGGTTCCTTCTGGCGCTTTTCATTATTTTTATATAATCATATATATATATAATATACTACTTTTGTTTGGATGTGAAACTTGGACTTTAAACGCCGATATCATGAATAAAATCGAGGCGTTTGAGATGTGGTTGTATCGAAGGATACTAAAAATTCCATGGACTAGCAGAACTAGAAACGAAGAAGTTCTTCGAAGAATGGGACATCAACGAACTCTATTAAATATTATTAAGAGGCGTAAACTAGAATATCTTGGACATATAATCAGAGGACCAAGATATAAGTTCCTTCGGCTAATTCTCAACGGTAAAATCGAAGGAAAGAAATGGATAGGACGGAAGAAACTCTCTTGGTTGAGGAATTTGCGGCAGTGGACAGGTTTGACAGCGGACCAATTGCTACACGTAGCGCAAGACCGAGATCAGTATAAAAATATTATAAGCATGGTAGTCGCCGACGTTCCGTAGGGATATGGCACTTTAAGAAGAAGATATATATATAATCAATATAGATTTATATTGATTATATATATATGATTATATATAATCAATATAGATTTCCCGATTTCTGACTCTTTTTTCTATTTGAGCATGGATGGAGTAACACTTCATTTGTGTATGCCCATGTTCCAAGTATTTTTGTACAATAGCTATATTTTTCTTTGCACACAGGAGTAAAAAACTGTTTGTCAAATTATTACTGTTTCATTAGGAAGAGGTTTCAAATAATTTTCGATGTGGTCAGTTTATAGAAGCAAACTCATTGGAAGTGACTCCTCGTTCTCCCTCATAGCATACTCCATCTTTTGTCTTGTTGTTATACACTGTTGTTAACTACCAATAGGGGACCATGACGAGCAACTAAAGTCGATTTTACCTGCTCAGTTGAACTTTTATTTGTAAGTATATTTTTAGTTTCTTTAATGAACCAAAATTTTGAATTATACAAAAAAAAATAAAAGTACCTACTCAAAGAGAGAAAATTAATTTTCAGCTTTAGTTTCACAACTAAACAAAACAAAATAATGGCCTATGCACTACGCTTACCTCCATCATTTCAAAATTTAGTTCTGGAAGGTTTATAGCATTATTCGGTATCTTTAAAGAACCATTTTCCTTCATTTTGTCATTGGATTCTCTACATTTTGATTGTGAATCTTCATTGTAGTCCAATGGATTAATCATCGTTAAAATACGTTTCGCTCTGGATGATTCAAAAATATTCAGAATAGACTGCATATAATTTATTTGATAACTTTTGAAACAATATTTTTTTAACATACTAAATCAATAAACCATTGCAATTCTTCAATAAAATCCTTTATAAAAAGGTATATAAAAAAACCCAGTTGGGCTATGTTAAATTGACAAAACGTTTTCGGAATAAGTATTCCATCATCAGTGTCTAGTTAATACATGGATGTAGCCACTAAATATGAGGGTAAAAACCCTTTAAAAATTACTAAATTAAATTTAGTTTACATTATGTCTAATTTAAAATTAAGATGGTAAAGTTACCGTTGGATTAGTAACATGGCGACATATGACTCTACATTAAGTTGCAAGTCCTGAGACGGTATGTCTACGAGGACTTTATTAAAGCAACTGCTTTAAGTTGCTGTTTAAGTTGGAGTTGCTTTAATAAAGTCCTCGTAGACATACCGTCTCAGGACTTGCAACTTAATGTAGAGTCATATGTCGCCATGTTACCAATCCAACGGTAACTTTACCATCTTAATTTTAAATTAGACATAATGTAAACTAAATTTAATTTAGTAGTTTTTAAAGGGTTTTTACCCTCATATTTAGTGGCTACATCCATGTATTAACTAGACACTGATGATGGAATACTTATTCCGAAAACGTTTTGTCAATTTAACATAGCCCAACTGGGTTTTTTATATACCTTTTTATAAAGGATTTTATTGAAAAAATTTTTTAATATATGGTATACAGCCAAATACAGGAGTTTCCTTGTGGACATTGCAATTCCTTACGCTATTGGTCAAATCTTGATATTTTTTAATTAAAGGATAGGCTTATCCGTGTGTTTTAGCTATCTTAATGGAAAGGGGAAACGATAAAAAATGTTGTATTATAAAAATATATATATATATATATATATATATATATATATATATATATATATATATATATATATATATATATATATATATATATATATATACCTACCTGAAGGTATCACCGCAATATTGTTAAATTTAATAAAATAATAAAGTACTAGAATAACACTACAGTATTCGCGCCCTTTACGGAAGTCAAAACCTTGCAAGTCTTACTAAATACGATTGCAATTCCTGGTAAGTCTAATAACTATTTAAAGATCGACTATAACTTAATAAAAAATGATAGCTACGTATTATATGCTTATAAAATCAAGAATTTACGACACCGCAGGTTATTATCGGTTGGAAATATGAACATAATGTTTACTAACAAACCGTTAAGATTACTCACTATACAATTTAAAAAGCGAAGTTAAAACCTTGTATGTCTCAATCAAAGGTTTATAAATTCTCGTAGGTCTATTCACATTTTAAAGAAAAATATTTTTTAAATAGTCATTATTACATTGTAAAATACATATTCTACTTACCGCAGGATTATTTTGCTTCTTCATTTTTAAAGTTGTCTTGCTTTATTTGCACCGGCAGTAGTTAGAACAGTACACAAAATCAAAGTAAAACATAACCTCTATCATTAAACCAGACTTACAAGGTCTTACTGGCCCCTTTAAAACACACTAGAGTTACTAGTATTTTCAATTGCGCATAGATGGCGATAATATTGACAAAGACTTACAAAGCTTTGCTCAATGCATTTACATAGGTAGTAGATTCTATTTCAGCATAAAAGACAAAATGTGTAAAAATTAGACTTACGAGGATTTACAAGTAAGCCATCGAAAATCAATATGTGGCTTATATAGAAGATTGATCAATTAGGAAGATAATTTGCTTAGAAACAACCACACTTTTATAGCAATGTATATTTCCGCTAATGTATATATAGCAATATATAGCAATGTATATCTAAATGGCATAGTTATTCAGATATTTTAGTGTAAAGGTTAAATATTTTTTGAATTACGATTTTGATTATTTCTGTATAGCGCGTCATGGAAATTTTAGTTGACAATTCCCAGTGTGGACTTTTAGTTCTTTAGGTAACTATTTATAAGGTAACCGTATACCGTCATCTATTTTATTGAGACAATTTTGTCTTTTTTCAATATTTACTGGCTTCTTTGATAATTCTTGGTTTATAGAAGCGGATGGGGGCTATGGTCCTCGAGTTTTCAAAATAAATTTTGTGACCTGTATGAAGATGGTGTTGACCTAGAGCTAAAATTGAATCGGAATTGCGAACAGAAATGGAATGTTCATAAATCCTATTTTGAATTCTACGATTTGTTTGGCCTATATAGGATGGGGAGTAGTCTGCCCAAGGAATTTCATAAACTCCGTGTTGTTCATTTTTTCAGGAGCAAAGGAATGCACATCGGCATCGTCTTTATCCCGTAAGCGATTTTTGTCATTACTTAAGAATTAAGAAGATTAAATTTTGAAAGAATTTTTATTAAATCGGACTCCTCTGAGTCCTTAGATGGAATCAGAGCAAGAAAGATAAATTAAACAAAGATTTCAAAAGATTAACAGAAAGATTAAAATAATTTAAAAATATCTCCTCTAAGTCTTTAGATTGACTTTAGAGTCAGATTCAGAAACTTATTTAAAGACAAATTTGAAAAGCTTAATAAATACATACTATATATTAGGATTGATATATTTATATATTGACTATTGAAAATTTACTATACTGATTTGACTATTGACCATATATATTGAAAATTTTTAAAATATGGCAGTTCCACAATTTGACGTTAAAAATTTATAAATTCTTACAAATATTGACGGAAATTTAAACGAATTACATAAATTTATTAAAGTTTTTACAATACTTCTAAACCATTATTATGACAGACTTAATGCAGCTAATATACAAAACAAATTTTTGCTTCATTGTATTATCAGTAAATTAACAGGTAGAGCCAAGGAAGTTATATCTGTATATGGATGCGAACGTTGGGATGAAATAAAAAATACATTAATTCAAAATTTTGGAGACCAGAGAGACGAAAATTCGCTTACAAGGGACCTAGTAAATTTAAGACAAGGCTCAACAGAATCTATTATGCATTTTTATGAAAAGATCATGAGACTTTTAAGCTGTAATAATAGTTACCTAGAATTACATACCGTAAATGCCGATATTACAAGGAGCAAACAAGAATATTCCACCAAGAATTTTCCATCACCAAGCTCTTACAACATTCTTAGCAGGCTTACGAGAACCAACGGGCCACCAAAAAATCAAATAAGTCAACCTTCAACATCAGGAAGAAGCGAAAATTATCAAGAACGCCGACCTCAGAGAGCAGATGCCTGTACTTATCCAAAAACCATTGTATCAACAGCCAAATTTTGCGCATCTGCAATGGCAGCAACCAATGCTCCGCAATAGCAGCAACCAATGAGACAATTCTATCCGCAGAATCAGTTTCAGCAACCATATCGCCAACAAAACTTTAACCAATTTAGACAAAATTCAAACCCTCCAGCATTTAGGACTCAGAACCAGTCAAATGTATGGTCACCCAAACCCGGACAGTCAAAACAGCCTAGACCATCACCGAAATAAGAGAAACCACAACCAGAGGCCGTCAAAATTTTACACCAATTTACCGAGCACAGCCAAAATTCACCGTAGAATAACTTTACAATATACAATGCCACGGAGACGAACAAGAAGAGAATGTCAACTACAACGATTACTACGAACCTGAATAAGACAATTTTTTACAAGATACATACGAAAATCAACCAACCGAATACGAAGAAAACGTAAATTTTAGAGAGGATCCACCAGAAGCAATCGAAACGTAATTGAACTTCATTCATTTCCCCTCAGGAAGGAGCTACCCTACATCGAAATTTCTAGGCCTTATTTACGACTTTTAATCGATACAGGATCCACAAAGTCATTTCTTACTCCAGAAATAGCTTCTTCATATTTTAAAAGTTACATAAAACATGAACCCTTTGTCGTCACATCAATCTTTCAAAATTATTCTCAAAAATATTGTGCCAACATTCCTTCATTTTCAGAATTTAATTTTGACAGCAAAACGAAATTGTATCTCTTTAAGTTTCACAAAACTTTTGAAAGTCTTATTGGCCTCTATAATCTAAAACTCTGTGAAGCTAAATTAAACTTTCCCAAATCGCTTCTAAAAATATGAGCTGCTGAGAATGAGCTGCTGAGAATCCAAGGAAGAAGAAGCATAGGAAGAAGATGCATCTCCTGGCTGAAGAACCTTAGAGAATGGTTTAACTGTAGTTTACTACAACTTTTCAGAGCAGCAGCCAACAAAGTGGCCATAGCCGTTATGATATCCAACCTCCGATAGGGGATGGAACTTTAAGCAGAAAGAAGAAATCGCTTCTAGTTACAAAAGATTCTGCAATCCCCATTAAATATTACAAAACAAATAAAACACAATTTTATTCCATTCATTTGAAGGCGAATTCTATTAGCCAAGTCAAAATTCCAGTCAAAGAAGAAAAAGGAACCATCATTATTCCAACCCAAAAAGTTCAAGGCGTAGTAGTACGAGAAGCCCTTACTAACGCCGAGAACCACCTCGCATGGACCGAAATTGCCAACTTCACGTCAAACCCCATTCATCTTTCTCTTATGGAACGACTAAAAAGCAAGAAAATAGACATTCAAGATTTCCAGATATATTCCATGGAAACAACCTACAGACAAGATATCGACAACTTAATTAAAACCGAACATCTCAACGAAGAAGCAGAGGATCAAGTGCGCCATCTATGCCGAAAATTCTCCGATATATTTCACCAACCAGACACTCCTCTCAGCTTTACTACCGAAGTTAAACACCACATCAGAACAAAAGATGAAGAGCCTGTATATACGAAATCATACCGGTATCCGCATGTGCACAAGGAAGAAGTAAAGAAACGAATCTCTTCAATGTTAGAGCAAGGGATCATTCGACCAAGCCAATCGCCATGGTCCTCGCCCATTTGGGTCGTGAAAAGAAACCAGATTCATCCGGTAAAATAAAGTGGAGGATAGTGGTAGATTATAGGAATGTCAACGAGAAGACAATTGGCGACCGTTACAGAATTCCTCACATTAGCGATATTTTGGACAAATTGGGAATATGTCAATATTTTACGACCCTCGACTTAGCGAGCGGATTTCACCAAATTGAGATGGCTGAAGAAGACATTCCCAAAACAGCATTTAATGTGAAAAATGGACGCTATGAATATTAAAGAATGCCATTTGGGCTTAAGAACGCTCCGTCCATGTTCCAACGTATGATGGACAACGTATTGAAGGGACTTCAAGGAGAAATATGCCTCGTCTATATGGATGACGTAATAGTATATTCAACATCACTTCAGGAACACATAGTAAATCTCATAAAAGTATTTCAACAGCTAAGAGAAGCCCGACTAAAAATGATGCCTCAAATGCGAATTCTTAAAAAAGCAAGTTAATTTTCTGGGACATGTAGTCACACAAGAAGGAATAAAACCGAATCCAGCAAAAATTGAAGCAATAGAAAAATATCCAATACCGAAAACAGCAAAAGAAATAAGAAGATTTCTCGGACTACTGGGATATTACAGGAAGTTTATTCGAGACTTCGCAAAAATCATAAAACCTCTAACAAGATGCTTGAAAAAAGATGCAAAGATCGAACATACACCTGAATTCGTAGAATGCTTTGAAACGTGCAGAAAATTATTAATGAATGAGCAGTTATTGCAATATCCAGATTTTTCCATACCGTTTAACCTCACAACAGATGCCAGCAACTTCGATATCGGAGCAGTACTTTGCCAAGGACCAGTTGGCAGTGATAAACCAATTTCCTTTGCTTCCAGGAGACTAAATGAAACCGAAACCAAGTACTCCATAATAGAAAAGGAGCAACAGAATTAATTCCAGAAAACATCCCAGAAGACACTGTTGAAAACAAAGATCAAAACATTTCAGAAGACACTGTTAAAAACGAAGATCAAAACATGGATGAGAACGAAAATGAAACAATACACACAGCAGTAGAAAACCCAATTCTTGGTATACCTATTTCGGAAAAACCACTTAACTTCTACAATAACTAAATTATAGTCAAAATCGTCAACTACAATCCACGACCTCCAGCAATTATACAAACCTTTCCGAATAAAAGACGTTACCCTATCCAGTTATTTATAAGAACACCTCAACCCGAAAAAGAAGTATGCAATTTTATTTGAAGCAGAAGAAAAAATTTTTGCAGAAATTTGCGAAATTATTAGAAAACTTTTAAACACAACGCATATGACTTAGTAAAATGTAATCTTTTATTGGAAAATGTTAACCTAGAAGAACAACAAAAAGAAATTATAAAAAACTATCATGAAGGAAAAACGAACCATAGAGGAATCGCTGAAACAGAAAGTCAAATAAGAAAATGATATTACTGCCCTAATATGAAGAAGGACATACAAGATATCATAAACTTTTGCGAAATATGTCAAGAAAATAAATACGACAGACTTCCTCCCAAACAAAAAATAATGGTTACAACAACTCCCACTAAACCATTGGAAATAGTTCACATTAATTTATTCCAGGCTGATGGACAGAAGTTTCTAACCATAATAAACGCATTTTGGAAGTATGGACAAGCCTATCCAATAAATGAAGAAAATGCAATCAATGTACTCAATGCACTATTAATTTTTGACTTCAATCATTATTTGCAAGCAAGGAATGTTCTGGACCAATTAAATTTAACCCTTAAAATTATACTTCAGTTACTTAATGACCTAGAAGAAGCCATTACCTTTTCTCGAGTAAACACTCTAAATAACAGTGTGATCAAGGAAGACGAAATAAAATGGATCATCAATAAAATGCTAGAACACCATAAGGCAGACCAGCTTATGTACATCGAAGACGAAGACATCCTAAAGTACTACGACATCATCAAAGTAGATGCCTATTATTCAAACCGTACTATTATATTTATCCTTCATTTGCCTGTCCTATATCTTAATTCCGTTACTTATTATCATTTATTTCCTATACCTACCGCAAATTCTACTACAATAATTCCTCCTAAGCCATATCTTCTCATAAACAAAAAATTCTTTCAATATTTGGAAGAACCATGTACCCTAATCGACACAAGATATCTTTGCCAAGAGAAAACAATACTAGAAGCAACGAAAACTGACGACTGTATCAAACAAATCCTGCAGTTGAGCACCCAAGAAGCTTCTTGCCAATACACTTCCGTCCAAACACGAGATGTCATCATACAAAGATTATTAGATGCCCACTATATAGGAATATTCCCCGAATCAACCAAAATTACAACTCGATGTTCTACAACAAAAATTTTGGGACTAAAAGGAACTTATTTCATCACTCTTCCGCCCAGATGTGAATTCTAAACCCCAATCCAGAGTTACATAAATTCAAGGGCAACCATCCCAGAGGAACCGCTAATGCTTCCCAAAATTAGGACCATAGATATTTAAACAGCGATTAAATTCAAACCATTAAGGATACACCACATCCCCTTAGTCGGTATAAGTGAAGTTAGGCGTCGAAAAGAAGATCAAATAATACTTAAGTCTGGGAATATGTTCCATTTCAGAGGAAACGAAGATTCATCTGTTGGAGGAGTGGGTTTTTTAATCCATAAAAAATGGGTACCAAACATAATCACAATAAAAATTACACTTCATCTAATTTAGTTAACGATGTACGTCATCGGCGTCATAGCCTGTGACGTCACATGATACCAACACGAAATATTTAGGGTGTAGGTGTGTTCTTTTTTAGAATCACTTTGCCGAGTACACTGGTATTACAGCCACTAGACATATTTTATTATATACGCGTGGAACTAATATTTAAAAATTTCTATTAATGTTAACTTAAAGAAATACACAATAATATGTTTCATTTAATTTGTATAAATGCATTATAAAGCGTTTTTATCAAGAACATTTGTTCGGAACACACTGTAACTGTAATTGAACGAAGGTAAAATTTTGGCATAAATTGGTAACACTTATTTGACAGTTGCGGTGTTGACACTTTTTGTACTTTATTATTTTAAATTTTAAAGTGAATACCTCTTGTTTTATATTTTTACTTATTTAATAAAATCTGTTCTTTTTAGAACAAAATTAGTGTGCTTTATTTCAAAGATGTCATGTAAGAATTTAAATAGTCGTTGTAAAGAGTATATTGATAATTATGTGACCTATTTGATTTAAAATGGATTCAGGATTTTTTTATACTTTGGCAACTATGTCAACTTCAATCTCTGACGTATATAATGACGTAAATCGTTATCTAAATTAGATGGACTGTATATGTACCAGAGTCATTTATCTTATTTTTAAATTAAACCCAAGATACAAACTTAAAATTATACAGGACTACTAAAATTATACTACGAGTCACCCGGATGAGGAAGTTGATCAATTTTATGAAGATATCAGAGCAGCTATACAAACTTCAAAAACACATTACACATTGATAATTGGAGATTTTAACGCCAAATTGGGATTCAAACAAGATGATGCAGAATCTGCTATGGGAAACTTTGGATTTGGTGAGAGAAATGAGAGAGGTAACAGGCTTCTTGACTTCTTACATCAGGAAAATCTCTTTGTGATTAACTCATTCTTCGGAAAGAAACCCCAACGTAAGTGGACATGGAAGAGTCCGAACCAAAGAACAAAAAATGAGATTGATTTCATAATATCAAATCGGAAAGATATTGTTCAGGATGTAACAGTATTGAATAAATTTTCAACAGGGAGCGACCATAGACTAGTTAGAGCAAAAACCACTTTTTCCACTGAAGTTGAAAGAACAAAAATGATCCTCAAAAAGAAAAGTGGAAGGTGGCTGTTCCCAGAAGATATAACACTTTACGAAGAAAATATTAAGACTAGTTTGGATACACACGACTTAGAGAATATCAGCATCAATGAAATGAACAATAATATTACCCAAATATTGAAAGAAGCTGAAAAGAAATACTGTCCTCGTCCTGAAAATAATAACAAAAAATTAAGCCACAACACAAAAAATCTTCTAGAGGAAAGAAGAAAACTTAGGGAAAATCAGGATCATAACCAAAATGAACTAAGAATTTTGAATAAGAAAATTAAAAAGGAAGTTAGAAAAGATCTGAGACGATACAATACGATGGAAATAACTAGAGTAATAGAAGAAAACAAAAGCTTGAAAGTACTCAGACAGAGCATGTCCATTGGAAGAAAAAACGTCCACAAATTAAGAAATGAACAGGGGCAAATCATTGAGGATAGAATTCAAATTATGAATACGATAGAGAGTTTTTATAGACAACTATACAAAGAACAGCAATGTAACCGGAGTGGATCATTACCAAAGATAATCAATCAGGGATCTGAAATTTTACCGGAAGTAACACCCAATGAAGTTCGAAGGTCAGTGCAAGAAATGAAAAACAATAAGTCCCCCGGAGGCGATGAAATAGTGGCAGATGCCTTGAAGGTGGCTGGAAAAAGATTATGGCAGGTCCTTGCCAAACTATTCACTAGATGTTTGCAGGAAGCAATAACACCAACCCAGTGGTATAACGCAGAAATTATCATACTTCATAAAAAAGGGGATGCTACCGACCTCAGGAATTACAGGCCCATAAGTCTACTTTCACATATTTATAAACTATTTACAAAAATAATTACGAAACGACTAGAAAATAAATTGGAATTTTATCAGCCCATAGAACAGGCGGGTTTTAGAAAAGGCTATGGAACAAACGATCACCTACTGGTAATAAAAAATCTTATAGAAAAATGCACTGAATATAATAAACCACTAGCTTTAATATTTGTCGACTATGAAAAGGCATTCGACACCGTAAATCAACAAAAAATGTTGGAAGAATTGACAGAATGCCGAATTGACTATCGGTATTATAATTAAACATATATACCAAAACGCAACAGCCAGTGTTAGAGTGGGTGATCGTCAAACCCAGAAATTCCCGATACAACGTGGAGTACGCCAGGGGGACACCATATCGCCGAAACTGTTCACTACGCTTTTGGAATATATATGTAAAAGGGCAAAACTGACCGACAAGGGCATAAACATAAACGGAGAAAAGCTTAGCCATCTAAGGTTTGCAGATGATATTGTACTAATAGCTGATAGGATAGATGAGGCCAAAGAACTTTCAAATCAGCTCTACCTTTCCTCGCTAGAAGGGGGATTGAAAATAAATATATCTAAAACCCAGATGATGACAAATCTTGTAGTCAGCGAAGATATATGCGTAGGAACAAGATCCATAGACCAGGTAATGGCCTATAAATACCTAGGTCATGAGATTCGCATAGGAAAAGATAACCAAACCGTTGAGCTTCTCCGTCGTATAAGACTGACTTGGACAGCCTTCGGCAAGCTGAACCATATTTTCAAATCGTCTGATATACCAATATGCCTTAGAAAAGAAAAACGTTTAATCAGTGTGTTTTGCCAGTGTTAACTTACGGTGCTGAAACGTTGACCATGACAAGGAGAACAGTTCAAAAGATCCGTGTGTGTCAAAGGGCGAGGGAGCGTGCTATGTTGGGCGTTTCACTACGAGACAAGATCCCAAATCGCCAGCTACGACAAAGAACAGGAGTGGCTGATGCAGTAGAGAGAGTAGCAACACTAAAATGGAACTGGGCAGGTCACGTGGCTCGAATGACAGACAATAGATGGACAAAGCGGATACTGGAATGGAGACCAAGAGATGATGCCTACCGAAGTAGAGGTTGTCCACAAACACGTTGGACTGACGATCTAAAACGTTGTCATAGGAATTGGATGCAAGAGGCACAAAATCGAAATAGATGGAAAATTATGAGGGAGATCTATGTCCAGCAGTGAATAAGCGAAGATTGAATGATGATGACATCCCCTTAGACAAACTGCATGAACTCTCTAAGGAAGAGGAACACCTAGAGACAATTATAGCCATAATCATTTTTGGATGACTTCTTTCTTTATTACAATAATCTGCCTCTATATATGTTACAGGTATAAAACAAATAACAAAATACCCAACTCTAGCGACGAAACTCCAGAAAAGGCCAACTCAACAGTTCTGTTCGTCCCTCACAAAACTTCTTCAGGGGATGGAGTATTTACAGTACAATGACCGCTACCATCCAGTGAATTCTACCACGTGGATTCAACACGGGGCTACCACTTGAACATTCTGGACTCAATTGCGACGTATTGGACAGCAAGATCAGCAATTATAAAATTTTAAAACACCATGTAAAAATCAATATTTTTCAGTCTGATTTTTATTTATTGTATTGTTACTAAAATCCTTTTAAGTCGAAAATAAAATACTGTTCCGAAGCTGTTTTCATGTGGCATTTTAAAGTAATTAATATTTAAATGGGAATAAGCCACAAATAAATAAAAGTTTTAATTGTGAGTTCAGTTTTTCAAAAAGAGTTTTTTTTTCTCAAAAACATTCATAATTCGCGTCAATCTCCGCTCCAATCACCACGCTAACCTCCACGCCAACCTCCACCGAAAGCACGTCACCATCGACGGTAAAAATGAATCGCCCTCTGTTTCCAGTGGTAGTATAGAAGCGATTATTGTTCAGTATAGTAGTGTCTGGGGGCTCCGCAGACTTAACAGACATAATTGACACAACTGGGTATCTGAAAATCAAGGCCAAAAGTATTTCAAGCAAGTCCTGGTAATTTCTTTTGTTCGAGATGTTTGCTATTGTTTTTTGATAATTTTTTCAGGTGATCGCATTTTATATGTCTACTCCAATGACGAAAATACTACTTGACGACGGTATTTGAACATTGTAATGTGTTTTAACTAAATTTGACCAGATTGCCAGCGTTATAAAGAATGATACCAACAAAACGACACAAAACCGCTCAGTACCAGAGTTGTTGGCCAACGCTTTGAAAAAATCTTTAATGGAAAGTTATAGTAAATAAGATTCTTGTCTGTTTCTCCACGTTCTCTTGACATTTGGCCTTTTTTGTTTAGATATTTTATTTGGGAGTTTATAAAAAATAAAATCCACGATAATCTTATTGTTTGATTAGGATGTATGGAAATAGCTGGTTTAATAATTTAAAATAAAAAATAATTAAATAGGATATATTATGTAAATAAGAGATAGCAATTGATTGGATTAACTCGACACAAATATCAACAAAAGGAATCTTTTTGAATAATCACTTACCTCGTTGTTTCAATTGTAGTTGTACTCGTTGACCGAAGGTGGCTTTGTTGTCTTAGCGGGCTGGGTTGGAAAGATATAGGAAAGTTTGCCACTCTTACACCCAGGCCTCCCTCTTAAACTACCCCTCGCAGGGGAGAAAAACAAAAAACATTGATTTACTAAGAAACTGTCATCATCATCATTTTGGATTTACAACCCTGTGTGGGTCCTAGCCTCCCCAAGAATTTTTCTCCAGTCGTCCCTATCCATCGCCTTCCTCCGCCAAGCACGTATTTCCATATTTCTCATGTCTTCATCGATGTTATCTAGGAATCTTGTTCTGGGTCTTCCTCTTCTTCTTTGACCAATAGGTCCATCAAGGAGCGTTTTTCTAGCTGGGTCGGTTTGCTCCATCCGCATTACATGGCCTACCCACCTCAGACGTCCTATCTTTATGTGTTTTACGATATCTGGTTCCTGGTATATCCTATAGAGTTCGAAGTTGTATCGTCTTCTCCAGACACCATTTTCATTTAACGCTCCATAGATGCGCCTTAGTATTTTTCTTTCGAAACATCCTAACATGTTTTCATTGCTTTTTGTTAAAGTCCAGGTTTCTGAACCATATGTTAGGACTGGCGTATTATTGTTTTGTAGAGTTTTACTTTTGTATTTCTTGATATAACTGTAGATTTAAAAAGGAGATTAAGCCCAAAATAGCATCTATTAGCCGTGCAAATTCTGCGGTTTATCTCTGCGGTAGTGTCATTTTCAGTATTGACGAGCGTTCCCAGGTATACAAATTCGTTAACTGCTTCGATGACGTCATTTTCTATAACAAGTGGCCGTAGTGTTTGTGGTTGCGTACCTATTTTCATGTATTTTGTTTTATTGGTGTTTATTATTAAACCCATTTTTGTAGCCGCTTCCTTTAATGCTACGTACGCCTCTCGTGCTGCGTTTTCCGTTCTCCCAACAATATTGATATCATCAGCATATGCTAAGATTTGCACAGATTTGTTATATATTGAACCGGTAGTTGTGATTTGTGACGTACGTATTACGTTTTCCAGAGCTAGATTGAATAGTATACAGGAGAGTGGGTCTCCCTGACGTAGCCCGTTATTTGTTTTAAAAGGTTCAGAGAGTTCCCCCTGGATTCGTACTTTGCATTCAACTTTTTCAAGGGTTAGTTTGGTTAAACTTACCAACTGATTTGGTACTCCTAGGTCTATCATTGCTCTAAACAATTCTCTTCTATTTACAGAGTCGTAGGCTGCCTTGTAGTCTATAAATATGTGGTGCGTGTCTACACCGTATTCCAGTGTTTTCTCTAGAATTTGTCTTAGGGTTGAAATCTGATGAATTGTTGATTTACCACCTCTGAAACCAGCCTGGTATTGTCTTATTATTCGCTCTGCATATGGTGCCATACGATGGCATAGTATATTGGAGAATATTTTATACGCTGCATTTAGGAGCGTAATTCCTCGATGGTTAGAGCATTCAAAAATATCTCCCTTTTTGTGTATGGTGCAAAGTATTCCAATATTCCAATCATTGGGAAGGGACTTCTGTATCCATATTTCTTTTATAAGCTGCTGTAGCGCTATTATGATATCGTGGCCACCTTCTTTATATAATTCCGCTGGGAGATTATCTATTCCGGGTGATTTGTTTCTGGCTAGTTTGTTTACAGCGTCTTTAACTTCCAGGATCGTTGGTGGATCCTCCTCCCTCACGTCTGCTCCGCTTACCTCGCAGCTTTCGTCTTCCGGGTTTTCTTCTTCTTCCTCTATATTAAGTATCTGGTTAAAATATTCCGTCCATCGGTTTAGTACGTCTGTTCTTGTTGTTAAGAGATCGCCATTTAAACTTCTACATTGATTTGTGTTTGCCTTAAATTCTTTTCTGTTGATGTTGCTAAGAAACTGTACGCCGTAGAAAAAAATGTTTCAAAAAAATTTAGCTAAGATCATATTAAACAAAAATTAAATGAACCGTTCACTTAGAAACAACGCTTGAAGCGACCGGCGATTTTGAATGTCAGTTACGCGCGCAGTCATTTTTTGAAATAAAATGTGTATCAACTCGATACCTTTTATCAAATTCGATATCTTTTGATCAGAGTGTTCCATCGACAAAAGTTAAAATGCGTTTTAAAAGTAAAAAGTGCAATTTTGCATAAATAAATAACCGTTACGCGATTTTTGACATTTTTTACGATTCTTATGAGATAAAATTTATCACTTCCATTAACCGGTCGCTGTAGAATTTCTATTGCTAGAGCCTAACCTTTAAAACCTATAACATAAAATTTCGATTTTGACTTTTGGCAACAAATATGAGGCATTTGAAATAAGTATGCCTAAAAAATGCTGAATTTAAACTTTCATATTAAAAACGATCTCACGTCACGAGAAATATTTCCACAAAGATGGTATTGGGTGAAATTTATAGCTGAAGTGGTGCAGTTTTGTAAAACGTACTTGTGCAAAAACGTTTTATATCGTTTGTAATGTGAAAGTTTAAATTAATTGTTTTTTGGGCATATTTCAAATGCCTTACATTTGTTGTTGAAATTCAAAATCGATATTTCATGTTATAGGTTTTAAAGATTATGCTCTAACAATAATACGACGACTTCAAAAATACATCGAAATAGAATATTTCCCAATAAAAAAAGGAATTGCATTGGACGTAGAGACATAAGTGACTCAACTCTCGCAAATGAAGCTTTAGATTTGAAAATAAATATCAAGAAGACAAAAACCATGATTGTAGATAGAAATTAGTTCTCAAATGCAAAGTATACGTAGGAGAAGAAATAAAAAAGTTAAGCCGTTTACATACGTGTGTTGTCTTATAAACAATAGTTAGGATCCTGAGATTAAGGTGAGCGCAGAGTAGAACAAGCCAGAAATGCTTTTTTAAAATCTCGAAGAACTTTTTTAAAACTTCTGAAATTTGTTGTCGCAGATTGAACTTCATATTCTGTATGCTTAAGGGTTGTTTGGCCTGTTCTTTATATATGAAATTAAAGCATATACATTAAAAGCCAGATTAACTAAAGCTTTTAAAATACGATGCCTTCGAATTGCGTATTTTGTGGTCAGAAATTGACTGAGAATTAGATATTTTTGACAGATTTCAGAAAAGGTATCTTGTAGTAGTTAAGTACATCCTATCGATCATTTTTTATACAATATTCATATAAGAAACAATACAAAACGGTTATCTACTTTTTTTATTTTATTTAAAAAAACAACATCAACCGCACAGGGTTATTAAAGAATGATCTACTTATTTAATCTACAGATTGAAGTAAATAAGGTTGTGTCATTTAAAAATTATTTCCTGGTTTTGGTACTATTAAATGTTCGAGATAATTTTGCAAATATGAAGACGACTGATATGTTATCTATCACGCTACAAATAAAATAAATAAATGCTATAATTTTATGCCTTAGAATTATTATTGTATAAAAGTGTCTAATAGTCTCATTGCTGTAAAAATATTATTGTTATTGTTTATTTACATTAGTAAACAATCATGTCAATGCCATCAAATAAGTGGTAAAATATTTTTTGTTTCTATTTTTATTTATAAGTGGTACATTTTATTAAAAATGTCTGAGATGTAAATGAATTAAATATTTCTTTACTTTTTATTAATTATTATTCATTCTTTGGATGGAAGTTATGCCTTATATATATATATATATATATATATATATATATATATATATATATATATATATATATATATATTTTATAAATACGTTCGAATTATCGGGTTAAGTGGTCTGTAATGAAAATCTTTCTTTTTTCTGAGATACTCAATATTTCAATATTTCAAAAGTGATTGCCGCTTGAGAAAAATACTTGCGCAGTGGTTGAGCACTATGAAAACACTGGTCATATGCTAGACTATAACAAAGCTCACATTTTGGCACAGACTGATAACTACAAAAGTAGATTATTTCTTGAGATGTATTACATTAACAAAAATAAAAACACTTTAAATTATAAAACGGACACTGGACAGTTAAGTAACATATATTGTAACATATTGAACAAATTTATAAATATTTAAAATAGCCAACATTCATCTTAATAACAACTAACCTTAATAATTCATCAAAGAAATATCATTCTTCTAATGTTTCTTTTATTGTTATCTTTATTTTTACCCCTAGAAATTTTAGTGAAATCAAGGTAACTTTTATGTTTAAATTTTAAAGGAAAAATAAAAATAAACATTTTTATTAATATTTGCTTTCATAAGAGTTCAAAGAAGACGTAGCAGAGAAGACCTAGCATTAGTAATACCCCCCATAGTAATACCCTATGTGGTAGACAAAATATTCGTTACAACAGTGGGATAACACTTTTGAATACAGCCTATAGGATACTTTCTAACATAATATTCACACGTCAAAGCTCATACTCTGAGAAAATTCTTGGCGGATATAAAGTATATTCAGACTTGGACGGTCAACAGGTTTTCAATAATCGTATAACAAATATGTCTTCTGGAAAAACCATGTAAATCGTGCCAAAGAATCACGTCAATTATATAGACAACAATTAGACACTACATTTTAACGTTTGAAAGAAGATATTAGTACATTCTACCTCTTTCTGCAGTTTCGTAGGGACGCCAATAATATAATAATATGAATGGACAACTGTGCCAGCCATAATAAGATCTGGGCATTGTTTTCTTTTTTAGTGAAAATAATAAACTCTAACGATATTCAAGCCGAAAACTAACTTCCAACTACTTCGAACCTAGACATACTTTTATATCCGCTGATAGTTTTCATCACCAAATGGAACTCTCTATGAAGAGAAAGGAAAAAATTTATGATTTCAGCGATTTTATTGATGCAGTTGAAAGTAGTTGCAAAGAAAATGGGGAGGTTAGAGAAACAGACTTTTATATTTGGAAAAATATGACGTCGCAAACTAAATTAAAGAGAGATTTAGAAAACCGACCATACCTTCCAGGTCTAGATTGTTGCTAAGCGTAGCCAATACACTTTAAAATATAACAAAAGTTTTAATGGTTTAAATGGATTTTTATATTTTGGATTTCCTAATGAATAAAGCGATGAAACAAAAAGAACTTCTTAAACCCATACTTTTTTTAGAAAAGATCAGAGGATTCCACAGAGAAAAAAGAGATAACATTCTTAAACAATTAACTACTCTATTTCCGGAAAATCGAAAATTGTTTTGGGAAAATTTGCGGGACCTTACAAATGATGACGGTACTGACGACGAGACAGATTCATAATTGTTTGCATATAGTTGGTTTTAACTTGATTATTTTTTCATTTTCTACACCAATTATTTGTATTTTGAACATTCATGACATGTAGGTATTTTGCGTATATAAATAAACAATTGTAAAATATTTATTTTTCTTTTTTGGTAACTACTCTTTCTTGTAAAAAATCCCATTTGTAAATAAAATTCAGATACGGCACTATTTCTGATCCAGTAATATGTCTGCTGCTCAATTAAAACGTAGTATATGACTTTTTATTTACAGCTTTGATAAAAACATGATTTTTTTAAGAATAAAGTTTAAGTCCCATTAGAACATGTTTTGCATTAAAAAGTTGTCAAAACATATAGAGTCCTGAGAAAAAACTTTAAGAGCCGATTTCTCGGTTTTAAGTTGGCTGCACATACCGCGTTTTATTTGCGGACGGCAGTATAACCCTCTATAGCGAGGCGAATTTGGTTATAACGAGAGAAAATAAGATCAAAAAACGTGTTTTTTTTACCCTTTTTAACTGCCGCCCGCAATAAACTTCTCTTTAATCTACCGACCGATATTGTTTTGTCGGAAATTTACTTTATGATTCACAAGTGTCAATGTAAGGGTTTGACCATTCGCACCTAATAAACTACGTAAAGAGGCTTAAAAACATGACAAATGAAACAAATTTCACCTGAATTTCATTTCACAGTTGTTTTTGTCATAGATGTTTATCATTTGTTTCCTGATTATGCTTTCGAGTCTTGAAAGTTGTGTTGTAGAAAGTTCTAAAAGAAAAGCATTTACTTTAGAAGAAAAAATGAACAATCTCAAAGATGTTAAGAACGGTAAGAAGAAAGCAGAAGTTTGTCGTAAAAGAGTAATTTCAAGTTCCACTCTATCTACCATGCTCAAAAAGAAACACAAGATTTTGGAAGCAGGTTCGTCTTTTTTCAGTAAATCGAAAAAACTACGTGCCGCAACTAATAAAGAACTCATACTGCAATGGTCAAATGGTTTACGTTAAACAGGGCTGCGAATGTTCCAGTAAGTGGACCACTGCTTCAAGAAAAAGCAACACAGTTTTCGCAGGCGCCAGGTGGTGATGAGAATTTTAAAGCATCGAGTGGGTAGATGAGCTGTTTTAAGGCCAGGCACGTGTGGAAAAATTTGCGGTGAAGCGAAGAGTGTTTTCAAAGAAGTCACCGACAACTGATTGAAGTCATGGCCTCCAGTAAGATAAAATTACAGTGACGATAATGTTTTTAATGCCGACGAGCTAGTACTTTTTTTTAAACTTACTCCAGATAATATCCTCAAATTCAAAAATGAATGTTGTATAGGTGGCAAGTTATCAAAAAATTGGGTAACTGTACTCGCGTGTGCCGAAAAAAGGAAGTTAGTCGTCATTGGAAAATCTCAAAAACCACGACGTACGTTTCAGAGGTGTGAATCAGCTTTCTGTCACATATAAATTTAATACAAAATCGTGGATGACAGCAGAGATTTTTAATGGAGAACTTTTTAAGTGGGACAGAGTTGGGACATCGAAAGATTCTTTTAATTGTTGACAATTGTACAGCCGATCCGAAAGTTAACGGTTTAAAAAACATTCAACTTCTTCTTTTTTTACCCGCAAATTGCAGATCTGTTCTGAAACCGATGGATTAGGACATCATAAGGTCCCTTAAATTTCACTACAGAAAACTTTTACTTAAGCGGATCCCGAATAATGTGAAAAACCGTAGTGAATCAGCTGTTACTTTATTAGATGCCTTAAATTTCATCCATAAAGCATGGACAGTCGTAGATAAAAAAAACCATCAGAAAATGTTTCAGTCATGCCGAGTGGACGGAGACTGAGGTAGAAAACAAAGAAGGTGAATATCCTGTAGCAGAGTGGTTGAGGTTACTAAGGTTGAGGGAAGCTCCTGAAACACCTGAAGAAGCAATCAGTAACCAAGGAGATTCACCGGAAGTCATTCCGTAAGAAGTAGAATCGACAATTACAAAAATTAAAAGCGGTAAAGCAGCTGGACAAAGACCTATTAAAAGAACAACTTACCCAAAAATTAGACAGTGATCATAAAGATATAGACGAAATAGACAACATACTTACAGCAACCATGATTACATTAGGAAAAGAAATAGCAAAAAAGGATCTAAAAAAGAACAACTATATATCAACAGAAACAAAGAAGCTTATTGATAAAAGAAGGAAGCTGAACGAAGAAGGCAAAAGGAAATCTATAAAATATGTAGAAATCAATAAAACAATAAGCAGAATAATAAAAGAAAATAAGCGAAAATAACAAAAAATAAAAATAGAAGAAATAATACAGAAAAACAAAAATATGAAATGATTAAGACCGAAATTAGGTAAGTGTGAAATAAACAAGATAAAAGATGTAAACGGAGTAGAAACAAATATTAAAGATGACGTCATAAATATAATCCACCATTTCTACTCAGAATTATATAAAACAAAAAAGAAACCACCAGAAGAAATTAAAAACCAACTTAAGGCTAAAATAAAAAATGTCAACTCAGAGCTACAGCCAGAAATAAGCAACTCATAAATAAAGAAGGCATTGAAAGAAATGAAAAACAACAAATCGCCTTGAAAAGATGGAATAACTGCAGAGATGCTGATATATGGTGGAAAAGTGGTAATTAATATTCTACCATACCTTTTTAACAAGATATTAAAAGAAAAAACACAACACAGGGCCACACAATATTACCGAAACTTTTCAATCAGGTTCTGGAAGATATTTTTAAAAGATTATAATGGGAAGAAAAAGGTATAATAATTTGTAGACAACGCTTGAACCATTTAAGGTACGCTGATGACATCGCATTGATAACTGATAAAAAAGAAGAATTATTTGAAATGATGAAAGAACTGGACGTAGAAGCTGGAAAGATAGGCCTTAATATGAATTACAGCAAGACCAAAATCATAACAAATACAAATGAAAACATCAAAATAAGGATCGGACAAGATGAAATAGAACAAGTTCAGGATTATATATATCTGGGTCAAACTAAAAAACTTAACAAAGAAAACCAAACAGCAGGGATAAAAAGACGAGTTAGACTGGCATGGGCGGCATTTGGCAAACTAAGCTACATTCTTAAAAACAAAAGATATCCACAGCATCTTAAGACCAAAGTATACAATCAATGCATACTCCCTGTTCTCACTTATGGTTCCCAAACGTGGACATTTATAAAAGCAAACATGGACAAAATCATAAAAACCCAAAGACCAATGGAAAGACAAATGCTGCACATAAGACTAATGGATAAAAAGAGAAACAAGTGGATAAGAGAGAAAACAAAAGTGAGGGATGTTAGACAAGAAGTTGCAAAATTTAAATGAAAATTTGTCGAACACAATATAAGACAAAAAGGAGACCGATGGAACAAAATTCTCATAAGTTGGAGACCGTGGGAATATAAATGAAGCAGAGGAAGGCCCCAAATGAGATGGGCAGATGATATCAAGAAGCACGTGGGCTCTAAGAGGATGACTGTAGCGACAGATAGAGAAGAATGGAAAAGGATTTGGGAGGCCTATGTTCAAAGATATACCATAGAAGGCTAATTAGATAGAAAGCAGCGGGAATAGATGGCATAACAGTAGAACTGCTTAAATATACTGCCAAAAAAACCTTTTAAATCTTAGGAGGCATATTTATGAACTACCTAAAATCAAGATGCATACCAGACCACTGGAATAAAGCAAACATAATTCTCATTCATAAGAAATGTAGTCATTCTTGTTTCGAGGCATAATCCTGTTTCTACGAGCTGTATGGTTTTAAAGTCTATCAGTAGGGTGCTAACCTGGCTGTAGACCCCCTCCTCCTTTATCTGGGCTTGGGACCGGCAACAGTTCTGTCGAGCTGCTCGATCCACGGAACGGAGGTAAAGGAACTAATAGAACGAAAACACATAGAAAAGGATACAGGGATTGACTACCTAAAAAAGCTATATGCAGAGGAAGAACAAACGACGCTAGAACCGGAAACACCAGTGAATTATCACAAAAAAACGACTTAATATAAATGTACAGGAAGTTCGGAAAATACTTGAAAACCTGAAGAACAGAAAGGCAGCAGATAAAGATGGGATACCAAACGAGCTACTGAAACATTGTGGAACAGCAATGACACAACAATTAACAACATTAATTAATACAATTATAAAACACAATATAATACCGGAAGAATGGAGAACGAACAAACTAATTCTACTATTCAAAAAAGGAGATAAAAACAATCAGAAAACTACAGAGGTAAAAACTTATTAAATACTACGCTAAAACTTACAACTAAAATTTTACATGTGCTAATAAATCAGATGAAAAGTTTAGCAGATGAACAACAGGGTTTTCGTAGTGGAAGATCGTGTACAGATGCAATATTCGTTATTAAGAAAATTACTGAGAAATCACTAGAGTATAGTAGAGCAGCATTTCTGTGTCTGTTTGACCTAAAGAAAGCGTTTGACAGAGTAAGACTTAAATATGTAATCCATCTTTTGTATAATAAAAAAGTTCCCCTAAATATTATAAAAACTATAGATAACATCTACCAAAACAACAAAATGGACGTCAGAATAGATGGACAACTTACAGAACCTATAGAAATAGGCAGCGGAATAAGACAATGGGATTCATTGAGCCCCATGCTCTTCAATTTGATCGTGGATAAAACCATCAAAACCATTAAAAAAGGAAGAGGATACAGAAAGGAAAACAAATGAAATCAAAATACTCTATTACACTCATGACGCAATATTGATAGCTCAAGATGAAGATAGTCTACAAAGACTGGTCCACAGATTTAACATAAGAGCAAAATAATTTAATATGACAATTTTATCTTAGAAAACTAAAAAAATAGTAGTCAGCAAAGAATCAACTACATGTAAAATAGAAATTGATGGCATCAGTAATGGAAATAAAATACCTGAGAATTACACTGTCTAGCTATGGAGACCTGGAGAAAAAAGTGAGAGATCAATTACAAAAAGCAAATAGATTGGCGGGATGCCTTAATAACACTATATGGCGAAACAGACACATTAACACTGAGATAAAGTCCAGAATTTATAAAGCCAATAATGATTTATGCCTTAGAAACAAGACCCGACACAGCCACAACGCAAAGACTACTGGAAACAGCAGAGATGAGAGTAATGAGAAAAATTAGAGGAAATACTCTGAGAGATCGAAAGATAAGTGTAGACATTAGAAGAAAATGTAACGTACAGTGTATAAATGAATGCACACAAAATATAAAAAAAAAAATAGAATAATCACATAAGCAAAATTGAGGAGACCCGTGTCGTCAAAATAGCAAGAGAAGTCATAAATTCGGCAGAAGAAGTATCGAACGACCACGCAAAAGATGGAGTGACAAACTTCCATAGAGGTATCAATCCGCCAATGAACAAGCAGAATTTTATATAAAAAGGAAGAAGAAGAAGAAGAAGAAGAAGAAATGTAGCAAAGAGGATATTAAAAACTACAGACCTATAAGTCTATTACCAATCATATACAAGATATTCACAAATATCATCAACAACAGATTAACAGATGCATTAGACGCTACACAGCCAAGAGAACAAAGTGGCCTCAAAAGTGGATTCAGTATTTTGGATCATATCCATACGCTTCGTGAAGTAATGAGTAGGTAGAGCTAAAGAATATGAAATATCGCTAGCATTAACCTTTATTGATTTCAAGAGGACTTTTGATTCTATATATCCCAAGGCAGTAATAGAAGCTTTGAACAACCAAGGCATTGACAAACCGTACATAGAAACTTTAACAAATATATACAGACAAGCAAAATCTAAGGTAAAAATTAATGAAAACACTCCAGAATTTTCCATTACCAGAGGCATGCGACAAGGAGATGCAATAATGTCAAAGTTTTTCACTGAAAGTTTAGAAAATATATTCAGCAAAATGAACTAACAGAAGAAAGGCCTATCCAGTAATGGCGAATACTTTAACCATCTAAGGTTTGCAAACGACATCGTTCTGATTGCTAACAATCTTACAGAACTAGAAGAACTTATAAGCGACCTAAATGCAGCTAATATTGTTAAGCTTGTAAGTTGGCCTAAAACTGCACTTGACAAAAACAAAAACTATTGTTTTAACAACATACAAGCTTGATATTTTTTTAATTTTTTTTGTTACTAGACAAATATCAATTAAGTTTAGCGTATTTAAAAAACTAAATCTTTTTAACCAAAAATAGTTACCAAAACAAAACTTAATAAAAAGCGATAATAATAAGAATGATTTTATATTTTGTAGTTAATACAAAACTTTTCATTAATTGATCCTACTCCTTTCAGTGGCACTTCTATAAAGCAATCAGGGATATTCGTAACAATTCTTAAGGACTCCGAATATTTCTTACATTCTCTAAAAAGAAATACGATATTTATTACTTTATTTATATTTTATTCCAATGGATTTAAGCTATAATAATTTTGTAAATAGAATTAAAAAAATATATAATAGGCCAGTAAATGAACGTGAAATACGGCGATACCCTGTAATTTTCCGTGTTACTATCGAATTGCATGAAACTTTGGATTTAGGTTCTACTTACCCTTCACTTTACTTTTGGACTTATGCTGTCGGTTTGTTTTTATTTTTTAAGGGTGAAACTACTCCTATTTGAAAAAAACATCGTATAATTGTAAAATGTAAATTAATGCAAGTAATTAATTAAAATAATCTTTTAATTAAGTAAATGAATGTTAATTAACATTAAACAACATAATTTAAGATTTTATCACAGTTTAACCTCGAAATCTCACCCCCTAGATTAGTTATAATTGAAACAATGTCATTAAATAACTTGTCTGCACTAATTTGGATGAAAACTTGGATTACTGTTTCATATTTTTACTACGTAATGTCTACCCTTATAAAAACCACCTCTTACAAAGAAATTTAAATAGTCAGTTGTAGTATTTGTTTCGTTGAAATAAAAAAAACAATTTTTTATAAATTTATTTTATTTCAACTTAAAAAACAACCCTTATTAGTTTGTAAGGATGGATGAAAGTATTTCCCTAATAACACAATATATGTAGCTTACAATGCTATAGTATACGTGTATATGCTAATATACATCATTTTAAGAATATTTTTTTCATAAAATATTTACTTTTTGAGGTATTTGTAAAAAACCGTCTGAAAACATAATTTTTAATTTGAAAAATAAACATTTTCATTCGAATATAACTCAAAAAGTGTTGACTAAGTGAAAAAACTCTATGGAACAAAAGTTGCTTAAAATAATCGATCTATTCGTTTCCAGACTTATTTTGAACGTATGTTTTTTTACCCTCGAGAAGGGTTGACTTTCAGTCCGTAAGTATAAGCAACCCTGGGCTCAAGTCCAAAAGTGAAGTAGAGGTAAGAGGAGTCTTATCTAAATTTTTAAGCAAATTCGTTGTGACGAGGCAAATTACACTCCAAAACGGCCATTTACTGGCGTATAAGCCAAAAACAAACAGAATAGCGGTATGTATTAAATCTAAAATCGACAAAAGGCCAACATTTTTAAGACAGCAGTGAGGCCTCCAATGATCAACTCTGCAAAAATGAGATCCGATACCAATTAACCAAGACGATTAATGGAAACATGTAAAATAAGGATGTCAAATATGTCAAAGTACAACACTATAAAGCATAATAGAGAACTCATGCGAAGATGAAATATGAAGCATATAAGCCTATAAATATAGAGAATATAGGTAAAAACTGGAATGAACTAATACGTGAATGAAACTAATGTGTGACGCTATAATGTATAGTTTGGTTCAAGATATAAGAAATTTGGCCTGAGGCTGGTGGGATGACCCAGTCGACCGCAGTATTATAATAATGAACAACACCTATTGATGTTACTAATCCCTCAGTTGTCTTTGCGACGGGTATCAATAGTTTTGGAATAGCTTACTAGGACCGCACTTTATATTATTTACAAAACTGATAACTCATTACCTATCAGTGCAAATAAATTGTTAAAATTAAAATTTCTACACAATGCTTCGTATTAAAAAAATTTTGCTATACACGAATTAGTGATCTTTGCGCTTACTCATCTGATTTACTCATCTAAAATTAAGTTGCAATTAACGATCACAAACAATTTTTATGTTCAACAGGCTCATTACTTGAATTTTATGGAGTTAGAATATTATCTGTTTTATGTCGTTTTCACTTTAAATAAAATGGACTTTCGACTTTAAATAAAATGGACTATCTTTAAATAAAAGAAAATTAAAAATCATTAGCAAGTATTTCAGTTAAAGATAAAGTATACCTCTTATTATTATTCTATAAATTTACTCATTATAATTCTAGTGCTAATAGGTCTTCTTCTTCTTAAAGTTCCATCTCCTATCGGAGGTTGGATATCATAACGGTTATGGTCACTTTGTTGGCTGCTGCTCTGAAAAGTTGTAGTGAACTACAGTTAAACCATTCTCTAGGTTCTTCAGTCAGGAGATGCGTCTTCTTCCTATGCTTCTTGTTCCTTGGATCCTTCCTTGCATAATAATTCTCAGCAGCTCATATTTTTCTCCTCTGGATATGTGACCCAAATATTCTAGTTTTCTTCTTTTTATGCTGTTCATAATTTCTAACTCCTTATTTAGACGTCGTAGTACCTCAGCATTGGTAATCCTTTGAACCCACTGAATTTTTAATATTCTTCTGTAACACCACATTTCGAACGCTTCTATTTTTCTTATGTGTTGTTTCTTCAATGTACAAGCTTCCATTCTGTATAGTAAGATAGAAAATATGTAACATCTTAGAGCCCTCAATCTGAGATGCAACTGAAGGTCTCTGTTGGTAAGCATTGTCTTCATTTTCACAAATGCTTGCCTTGCAGTTTCAATTCGGACTTTGATTTCTCTGCTTTGGTCATTTTTGTCATCAACCCAGGTTCCCAGATATTTATATGTCTCTACTTTTTCTATTTGGGTTTGCTCTATCATTAATCTTTCATTTCCATGTTGCGTTTTTGAGACAATCATAAATTTAGTTTTTCTCTTATTTATTTTTAGTCCGTATCTAATGCAATAATCGTTAATTCTATTTACCAATTCTTGTAACGATTCCAGGGTGTCTGACATTATAACGGTGTCATCAGCGAATCTTATGTTATTTACTATTTTTCCGTTTACAGAGATTCCATCACCCAGATCTGCTATCGCTTCCTGGAATATGGCTTCACTGTACACGTTAAACAGTAATGGTGACAGAACACAGCCCTGTCTTACTCCTTTCTTTATATCTTTATTTTCGGACTTTTGTTCTTTTATCTTTATATTGGCATTTTGATTCCAATACAGATTGATAATGATTCGTAAGTCTCGTCTGTCTATATCTTTGTTTCTCAGTACTTCTATTAGTTTTTCATGTCGGACCCTGTCGAATGCCTTCTCGAAGTCGATCAAACAGGAATAAATATCTAGGTTCATATCTAAGCATCTTTGAGAGAGGACATTAAAAGCAAACAATGCCTCTCTCGTTCCTAGTCCCTTGCGGAACCCAAACTGAGTATCATCCATATCATCTTCTAGTTTTCTATATAATCTTCCATGAATCACCTTTAGAAATATTTTGAGGGTATGGCTTATTAGTGATATTGTCCTATAGTCTGATAATAGGTATTTAGGTATAATTAGGTATCATTTATTTATCTAGAAAACATAACTTATGAAACATTATGTAAGGAGACACACATATTTAAGTTTGACATTTGCACATTCAGGCAGTTATTTACTTGCATTTAGATCGGTGGTTAGGTCACGACTATTTAAGTAAAATGTCAGGAATCGGTGAAGCTAATGCTAAGTGTAAAAGACGTTTACATTTATCTGATGATGCCAAAGAAATTATTAGGAATGTTTATCAAACAGTAAAAGAAGGTAATCCAAATCCAGAAGACGGTAAATTTCTCATCAAGGCAACATCTCGATTGACAAGGATGCCATATACAACAGTGTGGAAAATTGTTACAGATAGAATTCAACCTCGTAAAAAGCGGAGTGACTTTTCTACATATAAAGCAATAAATGAAAAAGACGCTGAGGTAATTAGAAGAGCAGTCTATAGAACAAATAACCTAATTCCAACGTTTAGTATGATCTACGATCAACTTGTTTAAGACTATTCTATTACGTATTCGCCTTCAATTTTATCAAGGTTTTTGAATCACATTGGTTTTTGATACAAGAAAATTAATAAGCGATCATCAATAATGAATTCCCCTCTACTTATTAACTGGAGAAAAAAATACTTGGATGCTATACTTATCTAAATTTAGAGATGAAGGAAGATCGATATTTTATCTGGATGAAACATGGTTCGATACCCACGACACTACTCAAAAAGGTTGGACAGACGACTCTATTAAGTGTGCACTTAATTATCCAATTAATAGAGGTCAGCGAATAATTATTCTGAACATTGGATCCAAAAATGGCTGGCTTGGAGGAGAAAGTTTTTTACTAAAGGCAAAAAACATTAAAGATTCAAAGCTGGATTACCATGAAAATATGACGAGTAACTTGTTTAAGGAATGGTTTGAAAAGAAAGTGTTGCCAAATTTGCCTTCAAAGTATCGTTGTAATGGATAACGCGACGTATCACAGCGAACAAATTAGAAAAATCCCCAGTGTAGGCTCGACGAAAAAACTAATATCGGATTTTTTGTATGAAAATGATTTGTACTTTGAAGAAACATATACAAAAAAAGAAATGTTAGAAGTTCTTCACACAAAGTATTTGAGAAACAGTTTGTTTTAGACGAATCAGAAAAACGTGATGGTCATATTATATTGCGATTACCTCCTTAGTACTGTGTTTTCAACCCTATTGAATTAATCTGGAGCCAATTTAAGGTAAGTTTACGGCGAAACAACTGCTGTCCTAAATTTAGTAGCCAATCCGTATCACATGTTGTAGAAGAAATAAAAAAGATTTCCCCAACACTGTGGCAAAATTGTGTTTCACATGTTATAAAAACGGAAGATCATTACAGAACATTAACCTCACATATTAAAACAATAATTGTGTGTGTGTGTGTGTTTTGTTTTATGGCACTGGAACTAAGCCAATTAGCCAGAACAAATGTGTGAAAGTTATAAGGAAAATGCTTCAGTTAAGTATTCATTTTCATTTAATGCGTATCTAATATTATCTTATATTTAATGAACAACACATATTATTATACATAATACTCAATATTATATTATTGATTATTCCTGTATGTACATAAATAACCTCTTATACTCGTATATCTTCAGTTGCAAGTAAGCTCGATAAGTTAAAAGGTGTGTCTATTTTTAATTTATATAGATTACTAAGTAGTGTAGAGATCTCTTGTTGAATAGAAGGGCATTCTAATATAATATGTTCTAAACTACCATGTTTTCCGCATTCGCAATAATCTTCGTTATGGATACCTAAACGGTGTTTATATTCCGGATACATTGCATGGTTACTTCTGATTCGTGAAATTGTTTTTATAAAATTTCTATTTTGTACATTAAAAAACCATGGTTTTATGTTTAGTTTTGGAAGCAACAATTTAAACTTTTTCCCAGAGTTGGATTTTTCGTATTTTTCTTGCCATTTAGTTTTCATGGTTATTTTCATTTGGCTTACGTGATCGTTCAAAGGTAGCTTCATGTTAATCATCTCCCCTTCTGTAGTAGCCCTTTTTGCTAATCTATCTGCTATCTCATTATATTCTATCCCACAATGACTTTTTACCCAAGATAATGTAATTATCTTTTCATTTTTATTAAATTTTGTAAGTACTTCATATATACATCTTTAATTAAATCGTCATACTGGTCGGTTATGTTAATATTTTTTATCTTTTCTAATGCACTTCTGCAGTCAGAGAATATTACTATATTAGTGCCGGATAGGGATTGAGCATAGATTAGTGCATTTTTAATTCCGACTATCTCTGCAGTGAATATTGACGATCCCTTAGGCAGTTTATACAGTCGCTTTATTATTTTTATTAACATGATAAAGAGCCAAACCGGTATTTCCATTAATTATAGAACCGTCAGTAAAGATGTAATCATTATTTTCCCATTTATGATGAATTTTATTAAGAAAATATTTATTTAGTAATTTTTCTGGGAGTCTAGGGTAGTCATCGATTAAATGGAATACAGGGCGAATATCGTAGTGTTTAAAAGACGTTAAGTTGTTAATAGTTAATATATTGTCCTTAATTTCTGGGTAGTTATAATAACTTTCGATCAATAGAGGTGTTTTTTTATATTTCCAATATCGATTTGTTAAAACCTCGATAGTTAACTGATGAATTGTGTGTGTAAGATTGTCATTTTTTGCGTATATCTTAAATAAGTTTTTATTACTTAAGAATTGTCTCCTTAACTGAAGTGGAGGTATGCAACTTTCCGCCTCCATAACAACTATGGGTGTAGATTCAGATACCCATTACAGATTCGTAGACATTTATTTTGGATTTGATCAATCTTTTTAAGATGACATTCAGAGGCCGATCCATATAATACGCACCCATAATCGATTATTGACTGAATAAAAGATTTATAAAATAGAAGACAAATATTAGGGTCTGCCCCCCACTTACTATGGCTGAAAACTTTTATGATGTTTATAGCATTTTCAATTTTAGATGTTATATAATGAATATGAGATTTCCAGTTAAGTTTTGTATCTAGAGTAATACCTAGATACTTAATTGAAGCTAGGTACGGGAGTGTGTAATTTTTTAGTGTTATTGAAGACGGATGATGAAACCTCTTCCTAGTAAATGTAACAGCTGCTGACTTATTTTCTGAAATGGAAAATCCGTTATTTTTTACCCACTTTTCTAATGAATCTGAAGCTACCTCTAAATTTTGATGACATTTTTCTATATTTTGTTCTGCCGTATATATACATATATCATCAGCATATTGTAATGTTTTTATATTCCTATGGAATATAGTGTCCAAGTCAAATGAGTATATAATGTACAAAATAGGACTTAATATGCTGCCCTGAGGAAGGCCAACAGCAGCTTTTTGAGGACCTATTAACTTGTCTAGTGTACGAATATAAATATTTCTCTCATTATACAATTTATAAATATTAAAAATAAGTAGTTCCGGTAGTTTTAGCTTTTGCATCTTGTCCATTAAAATGTTTAATTGAATATTATCGTACGCTCCTTTTATATCTATGAACAAGCAGGTTGTTGAAAAATTGTGTGAGAATCCACTTTGTATGTCAGTAACTAGAGTAGTCACATTATCTAACGTTGAACGATTTTTTCTAAATCCGAATTGGTTTTCGGGTAATAGTTTATTGAATTCTAAAAAATGTTCTAGTCTATTTTTAATCATTCGTTCAAAAGTTTTTAATAAACAAGATGCCATAGCTATAGGTCGATAAGAATCTGAATTATTAGATTTTTTTCCAGGCTTTAATAAAGGGACTATAATATAATCAAGCCAATCATTGGGAATTGGTATTTTATTAAACCATATATTATTATATATATCCAACAACGCATTTCTGCCGGAATAAGATAGATTAAATATCATATTATACTGAATTTGATCCTTTCCAGGGGATGTATTACAATTTTTTTTCATAGCTCTATTCAATTCATACAGACTGAAAGGCGCTGTTAAATAATTATCTGCATTTCCAGAGGAATCATATGCACAAGGTTGTAATGGTTTAGAAATGCAAACTTTTGGACATAATTTATTTTGAAAATCCTCTATCCATTATAAAACAATAATTATAACATTAGATGATGACGATTCTACTGAAGATGTCAGCGATAGTGACATAGAGTTGTAATTTGTAATTACTTTTTCCATCTAAACTTCAAATTTTATTTTTTTATGTTATTGTTTCTAATTTTATTATGTTATCTTTTTTAATTCTGATTTTTGCTACTACTCTTAATCTTTTCCTGTTACATATTAACATTATTTTCCTTAATTTCTTCATTGTACATAATAACATACCTATAACTAATATAAACTATACCTACATATAGATATAAATACGTATTAAATATAATGATATATTTAATTTTATATTTATTATTCCAACCCTATTAAAATATTATTATGTACTTGAACTTTTTTGTTAATTTTAGCGAATCCGGTCTTGGAGGGTCTGTAGTTTGTTATTATAATTCTAAATACCAGCGTCAGTCAAAATTTCTTATATCTTAACGGAAACTATACCTACGTTTAAAAGTGAAATTCATCAAAATATTTTTTGATGAACAATTTAAATACCTACTGTCATAAATACAATTTAGAATACATTTTGTACTTACGTTGCACAGAAATAAATAAAAATATTTACATACTGCTTCAAATTTCCCGTACTTGCCGGTATTTCTCCATAGTGCGGTGTTATTACGAAAGAATTGGCATTTTTAGATTTTCTAATTTCAAATTTAACCACACAACCTAAAATATATTGTATACAATAATTGGAAAAATAAAAATTTGTGATAAACAGACAAATCAAGATTTAAAACATGTGATTCAAAAAACAGTAGGTATTGTAAATAAAATTGTAATAAATGATGTGGGTATGATCCCAGCTATATAAGAACAGGCTCCTGGAACCCAGGAGGCATAAGGACCAACCAGAATATTTTGGACGAGCTGGTTAACGGATATGAAATGAATGTCGTAACAACACAGGAAACTAAGCTCACGAACATCATCATCATAAAGTTTCCGGGCCACGACATATATAGAAACGACAATATAGGAAGTTCAGAAGTCACAGCAATTCTAGTGAAGAAAGGAATCAGATACATCAGAATCTTAACCCCACAGCTCAACAACATGAAAGCTACAACAATTAGAATACAAATTAGCCAAGGAGACCTCAGGATTACATCCGCCTAGGTAAGGCATCAGGATCCACTAATTGAAGATGGCCTGAATGCGTTCCTAAACATTGAGAACCCTCAATTATAATAGGAGACATAAATACAAGATTTCCAAATAGGAATGATATAGCTACGAATCGTGGCCGGTCTCCGCTTTCGTGGAGGAGGAGCTCCGAACTGAGTAGGGGCTCTTCTGTACATCACGGAAGACAGACTGGGCGGGGGATATCCTCAACCTCGACACGGCACGTCCCATATGGCTGATAGGGAAAGTTCCTGCAGATATGCAGGACAGGTACGAATAAGGCATTGCCAAATAAGTACCCGCGGATCAACTGAAGATATGACATTAGGCAGCAGTAATGTCATTACTGAATTAAGGCTGTGGGAAGTAAAAATCCTGTAGGCTTACTTCCAGATACTCACAGGCGACACTCACATTATGAGTTAAGCGGCTGTGATACTGCGATCTTAGGGCACTCTTTTGTCCTGGAGTTTGAGAAATCGGCTTCGAAGGCAGAGGAACTAAGACTTTTAGTGAACGGCATAAGGATGCAGAAGGCAAGGAGAAACCACTGCATTAAAGACTTCTTGTAAGTATCTCTAGTACAATTGTCATGGTGATAAAAAACTTTAAGATTCCGACTACTGATCATGAAAATCGGAATTCAAGATCCGGCAGGGAAGGTAAATCTAGCTCAAACCGTGAGGCCTTCCAGGTCGTTATCAAGAGAAATCCTCACGAACCAAATTACAATCTAGATGATGGATCTCTAAGAGTATTGCGAACAGCCATAAAGATAGGTACATGGAACGTTAGAACAATGTACGAGGCGGGAAAAATCTATAATGCCATTCAAGAAATGGAAAGACTCTCGATTAATATCATGGGAATAAGCGAAATGCGCTGGACAAATACAGGATACCGAGTTATCAAAGATCACAAAATATTCTACTCAGGAAATCTTAAGAACGAAAATATAAATGGAGTGGGCCTAATTATGAATAATAAAATCGCCAACTGTGTCAATCACTTTGTACCTGTATCAGAAAGGATGCTCTTAGTTCAGCTAAACACAACTCCCATAAAAACAAACATTATTCAAGTATACGCTCCTACAGCGGACGCCCCAGAAGAAATCATAGAAGAATTTTACAATGACCTTACTAATATTGTCAAAAGGATTCGGAAAAACGAAATAATACTAATAATGGGAGACTTTAATGCCAAAGTTGGCAAAGGACAAAGTGGAAATTTAGTGGGATCCTTTGGTCTAGGGGAACGTAATGAACGCGGAGACCGTTTGATTGAATTTGCAACTGAAGAACAGCTCGTAGTGACAAACACCTTCTATGATCTTCCTCCAAGACGACTATATACGTGGAAATCTCCCCAGGATACCCCAGATCACACAATACGAAATCAAATAGACTATATTCTTATTAACAAACGATTTACATCTGTTAAAGCGTACCCGGGATCCGACATAAGTTCGGACCACAATCCACTTATCGCCAAAATGAAACTTAGTTTAAAGAAAGTTCAAAGACCAAAAATTATGAAGTACGATATTAACCAACTGAAAAATAAAACAGTAAAGGAAAAGGTACAAAAACGCCTAAAAGAAAAAACGTGGGCTCGTACAGAAAAACCATGGGCCCGTACAGAAACAGATAACACAGATGTAGAACTAGAAAATTTGCACAAAGTAAGTCAAGAAACAACAGAGAAATACTTAAAACCTGAAAGAACAAATAAAAAGAAATGGATGACGGAGGAGATTCTATGTATGATGGAAGACAGAAGAAACGCTAAAGATAATAAGAATTACTACAACAACATAAATAACGAAATAAAAAGGGCTATTAAAATAGCAAAAGAAAATTGGTTTAGCTTGAAGTGTACAGAGATAGAGTCATTACAACAAAAACATGATTCATTTAACCTCCATAAAAAGATTAAAGAAGCGGCAGGCTTATATAAACACAAGAACACTGGATTCCTGACAGATAATCAGGGAAACATAGTACTGGAAATAGAACATAAAAGAGATATTTGGATTAAATACGTAGAAAAAACTTTTGAAGATATACGAAGTAACACTGGTATTACAACAAACACCAATTGCGAATCTGGACCACCATTTACAGTCGAAGAAGTAAAATATGCCATCAAAAGCACCAAAGATGGTAAAGCAGTAGGCCCTAATAATTTTTACTCAAATTCTTAAAACTTATGGACTATGATGACATAAAATGGTTGACAAATATATTTAACAGTATATATGATACGGGCGTGGTTCCCCAAGAGTGGTTAGTGTCAACTTTTATAAATCTTCCAAAAAAACCCATTGCGAGAAAGTGCCAAGACTATAGAATTATAAGCCTTATGAGCCAGTTACTTAACATTTCTAAAGGTCATTCACAAAAGAATATATACAAAATGTGAGGAACAACTAACAAGAACACAATTCGGATTTCGTGATGCTCTGGGAACACGGGAGGCTCTTTTTGCTGTACAGGTGCTATTTCAGAGATGCAGGGATGTGAATTGTGACATATACGTATGCTTTATAGATTACCAGAAGGCATTTGACAGAGTAAAACATGACAAATTAATGACTGTAATGCAAGAAATTGGAATTGACAACAAAGATCTTAGAATTATCAGAAACATTTACTACAATCAAACGGCCAAAATCAAAATAGAAGACCAGTTAACTAATAAAATTGCAATAGAACGTGGAGTACGACAGGGCTGTATTTTGTCTCCATTGTTGTTCAACATTTATTCTGAATGGGTATTTAAGGAAGCTTTAGACGGTTGTGCGAAAGGAATACTAATAAATGGTGAATGGTTGAATAACATCAGATATGCAGATGACACTATAGTTTTTGCCGATAATCTGAATGACTTACAGATATTAACAAATCGCATAACAGAAGTCAGCAACAGATACGGACTAGCTCTTAACATAAAGAAAACCAAATTTATGACAATTAGTAAAAAACCAATACTAAACGCTAATCTTACAATCAACTAACAGAATATCGAAAGAGTCGAGCAATATACATATCTAGGCACCAATTTAAATAGCCAATGGGACCACTCAACAGAAATTAAACAGCGAATAATAAAAGCAAAAGCAGCATTCGTTAGAATGAGAACCATTTTCAACAGTCGAGACATATCATTAAAAACAAAATGCCGTCTATTGAACTGCTACATATTCACAGTTCTGCTCACCGGAATGGAAGCATGGACACTGACTGTTGCATCTATGAATCGGCTCGAAGCTTTCGAAATGTGGTGTTATAGGCGCATCTTACGTATATCCTGGGTTGACAGAGTTACTAATGTGGAGGTCCTGCGTAGAATGGGGAAAGAATGTGAAATTCTCATGACCGTCAAAACTAAAAAGTTGGAATATCTAGGACATGTAATGAGAAATCAAGAACGTTACGGCCTTCTCCAGCTGATTCTCCAAGGGAAAGTAAATGGTAAGAGAGGACCGGGAAGAAGACGCATTTCCTGGCTTCAAAATTTACGAAAGTGGTATAACACGACTACCACTGAACTGTTCTGCGCTGCAATAAATAAAGTAAAGATAGCCGTGATGATCGCCAACATCCGGAACGGATAGGCACTTTAAGAAGAAGATAGCTACGAATAGAAACGAAAGCCTATTAAACCACTACATATAAAACAACGATGACACTATGGCAATGGGCCTCATCGATCCAACACATTACCCAGGAAACGAACTTCCCACTCACATAGATATTATAGTCGCTGGAAACTTAAGACTATAAAGAAAAATCCAGAAATTAAATGAAGGAACAGCGGACCACAACCCCATGCTACTGGAACTAGGAAGATGGCAGAAGGAAAGTACAATTCAATGGATTAAAAGGAAAACAAAATGGACCAACTTCAAGACACCTGTGAGCACTGAAACATTATTCCAATGATAAATAACCCACAAGATATAGAGTCCTGGAGTTTAAGAATATCATACAACAAGCACTCAGAAACAGCAATACAGAAGATAAAGTAAAATACACATGGGAAGATTTAAAGATATACCCAAGGAGATAAAGGACGAAAGACAAGGAACCAAGTGGATAAAAACATGGCAAACAGACTAAATAGAGAGATCAAAACAGCACTACGAGAACACCGTACGAAGACATGGAAGGAGAAGGCCCAAATATGTAAAATATTTGGAAGCTCCAGCTAAAGAATACTCAGAACGGATATAAAACTAATCCTTCAATACACGGAGAAAACGCAATGGTATCCTTCACTAAGGAAAAAGTGGAGTTAATGAGGACTACTCTCGAGAAAGTATATATTAAATTATCACCCAGACAAAGACATCGACTTTATAGAAGAAGTTGAAGAGTAAAGAGAAAGGCCCGAGGCCGAGGAGATAAACGAACTAATTAAAAATAGTTCTCAGAAGAAAGCACCTGGATTAGATCAAATAACAAACGGGGCTCCAAAATACTTACCGACAAGAGGCATAGTATATCTAACGAATATGATCAACGCGATGCTAAGATACAGGCAATTCCCAAATCGATGAATAAAGGCTCATGTCATCATGATACCAAATCCAGGAAAAGACAATACATTCCCGTAAAATTACAGGCCAATAAGCTTACTACTAGCAATCAGTAAGTGGACAGATTCAAATGCAGTTATATAAATCGAATCGTATTGTAATGCTCCCTTGTCCGATTCTTCTCGATCGACGATGGTAAATACAATAAAATGTTGAAGTCGTGGAGTAAAATTATGGTTTTATTGACAGCTACTACTAATTACACTATAGGTAAGATGTTGGTTAAGGTAACTTTCTGTAATAGACTGCGCTCAAATGAGCTTAAATCCCCAATTTATAATTTCACAAATAATGTAAACCTCAGCACAGGGGTTAATGCTTCTATCATACTAACAAAATTTGAACTATGAGCTTACAATACAATTTAATCTAGGCCATTATGCAATACTTGGGAAGTTCAATTAGAAAAATATATTATTTAACGATAAGAAGTTAAGAATAATGTGGGATTACAAATTAAGGGATTAATTTGTGATTGAGCAGTAAGAATGTGGAAAGAGTCATCCTCAGTAGACTTTCACCAGACTCAGCAACAACCAGGAGAAGTGACAGCGTAAACAACTCCATCGAGTGCAAAAGCGAAGCAAAATACCTAGGAGTTACCACGGATAAAGGATTAAGATTAGTACATTAAGATTCAAAAAGCACGTAGACGCCACAATAAAAAAAGTAAACATGGCAAAAGCGTCAATAAGAGGACTCGCAGGCAGAAAAAGAAAACTAAGGATCAAAACAAAAATAAGGTTAATAAATAGTATAATTCTACCGATAATAACATATGCATCTCTCGCATGGGGATACATATGTAACACCACCAAGAAGAGAATACAAGCGGCATACAACAGCAGGCTAAGAGAGGCAGCCAACTGTAGGTAAGCCAGGACAAAATTCGCGGAACTGTAGAATCACCCAAGTCACATAATGCGAGAGATCATGAGATACGATGCTTTCCACCGATGGAAGCACAGTAGGCCCTAGGTAAAATGATTTTAATGTAGAATAATATGATTTTCTTTCTTTAAGACATCCTACCAAAAATATTATAAAAAACACAAAAAACGGCTTCGGTCACCAAAAAATTACCAACAAAAACAGCGCAAGCCAACAAAACCAAAAACTTAAGCACGTAAGGCTCAAACTCTTGAGCATCCAGTCTTAACTGTTTCGTGTAAGTTCCAACTCTGAACAAGTAAGCGATTTTAGTTCCGCAGATAAGTCACAAGAGGATAACAGAACTAAAGCGCCTAACGCTAGCCTGAATTTGAATCGGATAAGGTACCACGTTGGACTTCTATTACCCAGGACTCCCAAATGAAGAGCATTTGAGTAGATAGACTATGTATATCTGAGCGCAACCCCTAAATCGCATCCCCTAAAATCGCAACCCCCGGTCGTAAGTTCCAAACGGCTTAACGTAGGATGACGTACGAGGGCTCGTTGGAAAGGGGATGAAAAATGGGGTTGAACGCAGTATGTGCCGTGCGCATCGGAGCATGCCAAAAGGTCATTACGTCATATCTTTGTTTCTATTGGTCCGATCGGGGCGTACGAGGGCTCGTTGGAACGGGGAGGAGACGGGGACACAAAAAACAAAGATGGCGATGTTGCCAAATGGGCGCTAAAACGTATCTTCGTTGCTATTGGCCTGATTTTGACGCATGAGGTGTCAAATGAAAGCGTAGGTGACACACACACACAGAAGCCATGTCAACGATCAGTATGAACATTATTCTTCTTCTTCTTGTCCATACAGTGCCTAATAGAACGTGACATTCGAGACAGGACGTGACATTTGACGTAGAACGTGAAATGCCACGTGACATTCGACGCAGGACGTGACATTCGACGTAGAACGTGACAGTTATGTGACATTCAACGCAGGACGTGACATTCGACGCAGAACGTGAAATGTCACGTGACATTCGACGCAGAACGTGAAATGTCACGTGACATTCGACGTAGAACGTGACAGCTATGTGACATTCAACGCAGAACGTGACATTCGACGTAGAACGTGACATTCGACGCAGGACGTGACATTCGACGTAGAACGTGACAGCTATGTGACATTCAACGCAGATCGTGACATTCGACGTAGAACGTGACATTCGACGCAGGACATGACATTCGACGCAGAACGTGAAATGTCACGCGACATTCGACGTAGAACGTGACAGTTATGTGACATTCAACGCAGGACGTGACATTCGATGCAGAACGTGAAATGTCACGTGACATTCGACGTAGAACGTGACAGTTATGTGACATTCAACGCAGGACGTGACATTCGACGCAGAACGTGGCAGTTATGTGTTAGTCAAGATGTTGCTAGACATAAAATGTGACATTCTACATAGGATATAGTTAGTAGTAGTATGAATCCCATCGAGTACATACATAGAGTAATAGAATTTCAAAGAAAACTTGATCGGTTAAAGATCGACATTAAATCATATGAGGATTTTAAACATATTACAAGACAATTAGATAACCTGCATTTTGACAACAAAACGTGGAAACCCGAAGAGTTGAATCTACAGCAGCAGCAGCAGCAAGACATCTGGGCCTGTAGAAAACTGCCACCAGCTACATATCCATTAAGACGTATTCAACCAATACCATGTTTGTCAGCAACAACAACAACAACAACACCACAGGTATCAGCAGCAACAACAACAACACAACCAGCGAATATATGAAAAGTGAAATAGATAATGTCTTTACAATGTCCTGTGTAATATTAGCATCTGTATTTATCTTAATTTTAAAAATTATTTTTGAAATTGTAAGAAGAAAATTTGAATCTTCATGTAATATAAGACTCAATCAATAAAGATGTTTTAAATAAAAAAAAAAAAAGCGTTTAATTTCTAATATATTTATTTATACATATACAAAAATTACAATGGTATTATGTTATTGGCAAACCAGTGACGTAGACGATCCACATTTCTTTCGGTGCATGAAAATAATCCAGCGGCATGACATGGGTTTGCAGTAGGGCCAACGTTTCCAGTAGCACGAGGCGTACCATCAAACTTGCAAACATCAATAATAATGGGAAAAACTCCAAAAACGTGACGTTTCTTATCCAAATATTCTGCTTTTTGTTCTCCTCGAACGTAGATGTAATCTGCTGCATACAACAACTTGGTTTCTAGTATTTCATTGATTTTGGACAATTCTACTTGCCCATCAGAGTATCGAATTCCAAGCAGTTTTTTCTCCACGTATGAGGCAGTCTTCTTATCCCCATTACTTAGCGCATTAAATGGTTTCTGGGGCAAAAAGATGTAATGACTTCGTTTAAAACCTATTTCAATGGTAAGTTCTTTGGGAACAAACCATCCGTCCACATCGAATCCCTGAATGTCTACGAATGCTACTCTCATGATGACTGCTCGTTCACTACTGACAATTTATGCATTTAATTTAGACTTTTTACAATTTCGGTGAGAGGGAAGTACTCCATTACACAATCATGAATTATAATGCAATAAGCCTTGGTATTTTCGGGAAAACCATTATTCGTTTCAATATCGAGTTTTACGTCAACAGTGGATGCTTTCATGCTTTCTTCTTGTTTCGAACAATCGATGACAAACAATGCGTGATTCTTGAAAGCTGAGAAATCGAGTAGAGGTCGCTTTTGTTGGGAATGTATGTAGCTAGGATAAAATTCGGTATAGTTGAAATAGGCCTCATTGTAGTCAGTTTTGCTAAAATCCAACTGCATTCTCTCGTTTGGCCAATATTCTCCATTTAAAGATAATCTGATACTTTGAATATCGACATTGTCAAATAAGGTGGGATCAGCTGAATTCTTGTCACGTTTGTTGGTTTGAAAGAAAACAATGACATAACGGGGTCTTTCCACTGCATTGCTAGTTTTTACAGCCCAAACTTCACGTCTAGCGCCTTTGGTAAGTGCTGGTAATTCATGCAATTCCCACTTTCTAAACGGAATAACTATAGGTTGATCTTGTTGAATGGATTTCATAAGTTCCAATTTAATATCATCATTGGGAAATATGTGCTTGACTCTGAGCTCAATATTGGTAATGTTAATCTTAACAGTAGTAACTTGGCCTTGAGTTTTTTCTTTGACAATTATGCAATCGTTGTCGTTTCGAGCTCGAACTAGTCTTATTGTTTGACGGCCACACGTAATCAAAGGATAATCATTGAAAATGTTGAACACATGCTTAAGAGGCATCTGTATGTTGAATGAATGATCAGCAGCGTGTAGAATTGGATCCCTAGGGTAATTCCAGCCTGCCATTGCCATATGACCGGAATCTTCTTGAGTATAACATGTCATAGCACGTACAGCGCTTACGATACCAGGATCCCGCACTGTTTCCATCTCCCTTGCGCTTTCGCTGTACGTACACGAATCGAAAAGAAAAGCACCAACATTATTTGCTAGTTTAACGTCACCAGTTCCGTTAATTGCGAGCGATCCTTTAATGCATAACAAGGTTTCGCTCATTGCAAAGAACGAGTCGACTTGATTGATGCTAAATTCCACAATGTCATTGCAATTGAATGATTTGATGAATGGTGCATATGTTCGGTATTCGGCTTTTCGAATCGACTCGTCAAACATCGGCTTACGATAAATATCAAATATTGGAGGCATTATGCTGTTTGAACGTGATCGTTTTCCATACATAGTTGTCATGTTGTTAGTTTAAAACCAAGTGATTGCAAAAATAATTTGTTTGCAAACGTAAGATGTTGCCGCTTAGATGAAGACGTAAGATGTTGCCGCTTAGACGGTTGCTCAACTAATGGTGTACTATGAGCAGTAGATTGCCTTATTAATAATCCCATTTCCCTCTTGATCTAAGTTCCAGCACCAATGTGCTCTGTTCTCCTCTAAAGTTTACAGGTCGTCCTTCTTGATCGACAGCCAACACTGTGATATTGGTAATTTCTCGTTGCGGTACAACAGGTAAATACAACAAATTGTGTGGAGTTTCGTCAATTGCGTACCCAGGATTTGATTGTATGACAAATTCGTAGATCGTGTGAGCAGGTCTGTTACCATCGAAGGCTCCGGTACTAATGTTGCATTCAAAGCGTATGCTAGATACTTTAATAATCCTAACAGGTCGATCTGAAGAATGCGTCTGTCCTGGATTTAGTAGTGCAGGAGAAAATCCCAATACTGTACCAAGACTGTCAGGTTGCTTAAACGAAATCTTATATTTGCTGAAAATTTGACACTGCAACGTGTTATGGTTAGGTTTTAGACTAAATATCGTTTCGGGTTTAGGCACATTATCAGCACCCAATTTCTGTTGTATGTATTCTTCAATATCGGCAATTTCATAACATCCATCGGGGATATCAAATTGTTGCAATTTGTTTTTGTCATTGTAGTAATAAAACTTGGTATTTTCAATGTTTGGTATACTGTTGTAGGAATGGAAAAATCGAAGAGCTATCTCATAATCTTTGTTCGGATCCAACACGATCGGTGTGGGAGGTTGAAATGAGAATATGTAATTGGTGCTGTCTACTCTCAACAACTGCGACATGATGACTGACTCACGTCAATGTATTAATAGGTTATTATATTAGAAAAAAACAACAATATTTACTTTAATAGTTTTACTTGTTCCAAAGCAAGTTTACAAAAATAACATGAAGCTTGAGAATCAGGTGGGCCATCCCAGTGAGTCCTCCAATCCGGTCTGTTATAATGTACGAAGCAAGGAAGTAGTATCTGTAGGTTAAATTCTCTTCGATATTCTTCAGGCAATTTATGCCATATTTGTAACAATTCGTAAGGTCGTACAGTTCGTGTAATATAATCTAGCGGTATGTATTTTAGTTCTTCTTCACTGAATTCTGTAAAACATTTTTTGTAAAACATATGGTCCATAAGCAGTTCTGTACTTTTAGTAGGCTCCATTATATAAAAACTTTAAGCATAAATGTCCACAAATAATTTGATTGTATGTTTGATACTGATGGTTATTATAGGAAATGTTGGCACGTGCACCACCCAGATACTTAACAAGTTCTTTGGTCGGCTTCAAATTACCAAATGAATCGAAATACTCTACGTTGTTGTTTATCTTTCTGTATGCTACCCAATGTGTTCCGTTATGTGTGGACACATCCAAGTTTACTATTGCACATTCTCGTTGTCGAGGACCGTCTCTAGGCAGAGCGTCATTCATGAAAACACCTCGAAAATGTGGTATTTTAAGGATCTTCTTCGCATAATGTGCAATCTCCACATCATATAGCGGACGATTGGGTAGCTTTATTGGAAGTTTTTTTTCAAATATAAGCCGAATCCACCGCTCGGTTTCTTACGTAGGTACAGACCCGAACCGATGTGTTCCATTGCCCTGTTATGGCGAATATCCTCTTCCAATTTCTTTTGAGCATTCTTAGCGTCGACTACTGTCTTCGCCACCCCAGCTGCACCCCCCGCTAAAGCCCCCAAAGCGGAAAGGCCTGCAAATAGAGGTATGAGGGGTAGAAAACCTCCGGATTTTAGTGGTAGCACTCGTGGAACATCAACTTCTTTACGACCACCAAGTCCTTTGATTATGGATTTTGCTATTCGTACAGCCGTCAAAGCAGTATCTGTTAACGATGCTCCTCTTTTCATGGACTTTGCAATTTTTGGGACAACATCTCGATTGAAAGAGTAACGTCCCCGTCTTCCACGACGACGAGAGCATCCCATCCCCAACTTTCTTTTCGTTTTCATTCCACCAGTTACAATTAAAGCAGCACTTTTTTCACCAAAGCTAGCGTCTTTCGACTTGAAGCGCTCCCAAGCTCTATCTTCCAATTCTTTATCGGCCTTGTGGCGTTCTTCGAGAGATGAATGCTGCGAATAAGCGATATCGTGTCGTTTGCAAGCTGCGTCTAATGGATTAATTCCTGGATCTCCACGTGCAAGACGTTTTTTTAGTTTTGTTCCGGGTCCACAATACTGATAACCAGGAATATGTAGTTCAACTGGAAGTTTATTAATTAGAGAGTTCACGAGACCTCCTCCTTCAACGACCAACATTGGACTGATACCATGCAAGTGGTGACATCTATAATATATATTACCGTACTTATGTACTACACTTGCCACATGATGAAGGTCGTTCAGCAAGAGCAGACGCTACCAATTGATAATTTGGACATTGTCCAAAAAACAACCAACAGTAAACATGGTAAATTGCTACCGAATTCATTCAGAGCGATTATTTGCGGTCCAAGTGGGTGCGGCAAAACGAATGTTATGCTATCTCTTCTATTCAATCCGAATGGCGTCAAGTTTAAAAATGTCTATGTTTATTCGAAATCCCTCTTTCAACCGAAATACCAACTACTGCAAGATGTAATAGCGCAAGTTAAAGGTGTAGGATATTACCCATTTAAAGACAACGAAGAAATTATTAGTCCCAGCGAAGCTAAACCTCACTCTGTGTTTTTATTTGACGATGTTGCATGCGATGGTCAGCAAAAGATTCGCGAGTATTATTCCATGGGCAGGCATAAAGATATCGATGCCGCTTATTTATGCCAAACATATTCAAAAATACCGAAGCAGTTAATTAGAGACAACTGTAACATGATTGTACTATTCAAGCAAGATGAGATAAATTTAAAGCATGTATTTGATGAGCATGTATCACCAGACTTGTCATTTGATGAATTTAAAAAAATTTGTTCTGAATGTTGGTGTGATAGGTATGGTACTCTGGTAATTATAAAAGATTTTGCTCTCAATAATGGCCGATATCGCAAAGGATTTGATAAATATATAAAATTGTAAGATAATTGTTTAGTTGTCATCACAATGTCAGATGATACGGTTGCCATTGCGCTTCGCAAGAAGAAAGTCGCCGAATTGGCTAGATCAATTCGCAAAAAATATTTGGCATTGAAATTAGGCCGAACAGAACAAGATGAGTCCCTAAATAAACTGTTTAAACCACTCTCGAAACCTCTCAAAGATATTGCACAATCATCAAAAACGTTACATCATACTATCACTAACAAGTTTGAACAAGTTAAAAAAGAAGAAGAAGTGAAAAAGGAGGAGGGGGAGGAGGAGAATGGTGATGATGATGATGTACTTCTTGATGCACCTGATCTAGCGGTACCTAATGAAAACATTATTCAAGAACCAATCGAAGTTCCGATGGATGCCACAGACGAATATATCGATCAATATCCTTCAATAAGTCACAAGTACATAAAAGAATATTTAATAAAAGACGATAAAATTGATAAAAACTATGGACCATTTTACGATTCTATTAGTGGCTGGATAATGGGAAAACGTCGAATAAACTTTGACAAACGCAATGGAGACATAATAATAATTCGAGAACGTGATTTAGAAGAACGTAGGTTAGGTGGTACGCCAGGTCTATATCAACTTTTATTTTATGCCAACCCTGAACAGTATAATGATGAGGATTTACAAAAGTATAAAACACTGTTGAAAAACACAGAGATTCATCTGGATACCTTAGGACGTCTTAAAGGTTCTAGTGGAGAAAAATACCATTCTATTATTAAACCTCTATTCAAACCATCTGATGCAGCAATGAAAAAGCATGCAACTCGATCCAAAAAAGAACTCGAACACAGAACGAAAACAACAGCAACAACAACACGATCATCTTCATCTACGGCCAAAGGAACGGGATTGGATGACTCTCGTTTAACATACAACACTGCTCCCATGGAGTATATTTATTGGGATGATCCAAATGAGTTAGTTGAACGTCTTAAACTATTGGTGGCTTCGAAAGACGCCGGCAACACATCTCTCGACAACGAAATCGTAGCAATCATCAATGAACTAAAAGAAGCTAATATAATAGAGTAACTGGGAATGTCAGTATCATTTCCACTATGAGTGTCGACAAATTCGGTCATCACTCTCGTAACAGTAGTAGTAATGCCCAAAAGGTGGCACGAGTTACATTTCCACATACGTCTGACGGAAATATTAATGCCGAAAATGTGAAAATTTGCAATGTCAAGGATCCATCAGACAATGACGATGCTGCAACGAAAAAATACGTTGATAAACAAATCAATGAGTTGCGTAACCTGCACTATCCATTAATTCAAACACATGGTGTGATATTGCAGCAAAAAACTAATGACATACAAGATATAGCAATCGGACTAAACGATGTGAGAAAGGAGCTTCATAAAACTACAGTTCCACTTCTCGAGCAAAAATTGCAGCAAAAAACTAATGACATACAGGATTTAGCAATCGGACTAAACGATGTGAGAAAGGAGCTTCATAAAACTACAGTTCCACTGCTCGAGCAAAAGTTACAAAAAATAATCAAAGATGATTTGAATACACTGAAAAAGGATATGGAGAACAATCTAAAATCTGCTGCAGAAACAGTTGCAAAGCATACGATGTACGATATAAAGCTGGAACAGAGGATAAAACAAGTGGAACAATCATTAAAAAGCATAGTAGATAGCGTTCATTCATGGGATATAGACAAACGTCTTAAGGTAGTGGAAGGTGTGATGAAAAAATAATGTCTAAAGAAAAGAAAGAGGTGGTGAACGAATTGCATAAACCAGCACGAAAAAACTATCCTCGTCGTCGAACAATAATCAAAGGAATCGATGACTTGTGGCAAATGGATTTGGCTGAAATGCGTCCTTATGCACATCAAAATAAAAATTATAAACTAATACTAGTTGTAATTGATTGTTTTTCAAAATTTGTGTGGACACGTCCTCTAAAAACGAAGACTGGTGAGGAAATTACTCGGGCATTTTCGGATATTCTCGCTCATACTCGACGAGTTCCAAAAAACTTACAATCTGATCAGGGAACCGAATTTTACAACAGAAAATTTCAAAATTTAATGAAAAAACATGAAATTAATCATTACAGCACCTACACGATCAAAAAAGCTGCTATTTGCGAAAGAGTTATTAGAACGTTGAAAGCAAAGTTGTACAAGTATTTCAGTTTACATGGATCGTACAAATGGTTAGATGCTCTACCCATAATCACCGAGGAATACAACAACACAAAACACAGTAAAACAGGATACAAACCGTCTCAGGTTAACAAATCCAACGAAAAAGCCATTTTAAACAAAAGTTATACTCATTTAAAGATTGCCGGTCCACGAAAGTTTAAAGTTGGCGACATTGTACGTGTATCAAAGGCAAAACATTTCTTCGAAAAGGCATACACGCCCAATTGGACTACTGAATTATTTAAAATTGTACAAGTTAAGATAACAAATCCTATAACGTATTTGCTCGAAGACATGCAAGGTGCGCCGATTAGTGGCGGTTTTTACGAAGAAGAATTGCAGAAAACATCAAGCCCTAACATATACCTGGTCGAAAAAGTACTCAGACGAAAAGGCAATAAGATGTATGTGAAATGGTTAGGAATGGATAGCAAACACAACAGCTGGATAAATAAATCGAATATAGTTTGAGGATCTATATTTCGATTCGCCGCGTAGACATACACTTTTCTAAAAAAGGCTTACAATCAACCACAAGGAGTGGGGAATGACAAAAGTATAAATTTAAGACAAACTACGATGTTCAGTTTACACCCATTTCGTCAACGGTATTCGAAACAAGAAGATGATGATGAGCTCTCAAGATAGTGGTTATGACAGTCAGCCTGTTAATTTCGATGATGATAGCAGTGAATTTAGTATAGAATTTGACTACGATGAAGATGGTCAACCACCTAGTCCTGGCGCCGAATTAGATCGAGTATTGGCAAAATTTGAAGCAGCAGCCACAAATGAAGTATATTGTTTATTGGAAACTACATATCCAATGAGCTCTCTCCATATAAAAATTGGTCTATCTCCAGCTCGAGATTTTTCACCATCCATCATTCTGTGTAAACATGGTAATTTTAACAGAATCAGTTTAAGCACATTCGAGTGGGAAGCCATAATTGAGTGGTTTAAAAAAAAAATGAGTGATTTTTTCCAAGCAGATCTACCGACTTATGCGGATGAGTATGATCCCATCGAATTTATGTGTGGTGATTTTTGCAAACTAAGACAATTGGTGATGGAAAATGTAAAGTTGCTGACAATCGAGAAATTTGGGGTCGCATTTTATTTGTGGGAAGATGACGTCAACCAAATTATAGAAGCGGACCAGAGCATGATGTCGCATAGAGTGGTGCTGTTAAAGAGTTTACAATTTCACGAATACTATATAAACATTTCAACTTTCATCAAGAACAATTTTGGTGCTATAGACTCTTTACATGGACCAGTTGAAGCCTTCGCAGCATATTGCAATATTTGTCCAAACACTTTGTTAAGTTTAGCTTTAAAGGAATTTGTATATTATTATAAAATTAAAGTTGTAAATGATTTAACTGAATAAATAATATTAATATAAATATGTTGTCTTTTATTTGTAATCTAACATAAATAAAACCAAAAAATGTAAGATTACACAAATTTATTATTATTAAAACTTACATTATAAAATTAATACTATTTTTTATATTTACAAAAACTACAATTTACAAAAACTTTGTGATAAGTGATCTTTTCTTTTTTTTTTTTGATCTTATGAGTAGCCATATACTAAAAGAAGATAATTATTTATGCAAAGAGCATGTACATTGAACGGTCCAGGTAGTATCAAACAAGACATGATCAAATGAATTTTGACACCAATTATCTGCTACATCATACAAATATTTTATGGCATATTCATGATGTTCATCCCAACTAACAACCTGTTCATAGCCATAGCATTTATTTTTTAATTTCAGTACGTTTCGGAAACGTTCATAACAACCAAAACAAAAGTTTAAAGCAATATCATCTGCTACAAATGCAGAATAACGGACACAATACATATTAAATTCTCTTTCTTTATAATGTGATCCACAAAGATGAATTCTTTCTGCTTCACTTTCATGTTTTCTTTGTTCAAAATTCATTTGATCGCATATTTGTATTAGATGCAAATAATCAGATTCATATAATTTTCGAAAGCGATAAATACTATAATTATTACAAATTTCTAAAGTAAGACTCCACGGTAGAGGAGATATTTCAACAAAGTCAGTTATGTCCAAAATATTTTCACAAATAGTTTTTATAGATTGTGTGCGTAGTGTTGGTACCATCCTGCTGTTTTTTTTTTTTTCTGCAACAACAAATACATGTTATTCAACAAGATAATGTCCCCACGGAAGCGTATTAAATGATTTTGGTATTAAGTACCTCTTATCGTCATAAGGACTTAGAGCCGTTTTGGATTGCTCGATGCTGAATACTGAGTGTTGGTATGACCGAATACATCTTTGGCTCGCGGTTTGAAGTTTAAATTCTTTAAGACATTTTTCATAGTCTTCGTACGTAATTTTATTTCGAACGATGTTATATTTCACTCCTTTTGCTTTTTTCGTTATTCCCAAATTTCCTATGTCACATTCAATTCTCTCTTTGTTTAGTTGTTTTCTTTCTAGACGCTGTCTCTCTTTTTCCCTCTCCTCGTCAGTTATTTGCAGTTTAAATGTGTACATTTTTGATCGTAATCCAATAAAATGTGTAATTATTTTCCCATTTGCCTCGTCCTTCATTAATCCGGGGATTTTTTTATTTAACCTTTCTATTTCGTATGGGTTGTTTTCGGCATAGTCTGAGGTATCGAATTTACTTGGATGCGCCTTTAAAACCTCTCTATATGCATCTGAACATTGCAATTCATAAATAAAGCTATCTGTATCCATGTACAGCAATGAACAGTTTTTCTCTCCCATCGTTGGAAGCATAAAGTTGTAGTGAAAATCATACATACATAATTTGGATATATCGAGGATTGCTGCGCCTATATACAGGGGTTTATTAAAACATACTTCTGATTTCTTAAGTTCGATAGCTACCAAATTTTCGCTAAAGATCGTACGACTGTGAAATCGACTACTCGCAATCAAATTTTTGGCTCCGTACCTTCCATGCCACTTTTTACATAATTTTACAATACGATGACGTCTTTGATTCTCCATGGTCTTGCCGAACACAGCATTATTCATTAATTTGAACAAATTTTTCTCAAAACTGTTGGTGGCTGCCGCCCGTAAATTTGTATTTAACTCGATATACGGTCGCAGCCACGCAGATTGATTAAATTTCAAAACTTTATGTATTTTTGTTAAAATTAACCCGTTGGCTAATGCCTGTTTAAGATTTCTATAATGCATAATATATTTGGTTTTGTGATATAAAGTTGGTATTAACTTTGGCAATTTTGAACCGGGCGGAATGCGGTGTTCGGCAGCAAATGGAAAATCTTTATGTTTGTCGTGTAATTCGCGTGGATACTCCAAGTCAACTTGGAAAAAATAGCCCTCCTTTGCATCATCCTGTATTGACATAATATCTATATGGCCTTCGGGAAGATTACCAACACCAAATTTGGTTACGTCTTCGATCCACTTGAATCCTCCTATTGGTAAAGCTTCACTCATGGCCCAGCCATACAGATTGTTTACATCTAAATAGAGGATGTACTTAGAGGGCCGTGTGGGATCATACGACGAAATGTATTTGTTGTTGGCCTCCGAATATCTGTTGCTACAAACAGATATCCCACCTCTTATGGCTTTTTCCATAAACAAGATCATATCCACATCTTTTAGCAATTCTAATTTACATTGTGTGTATCTCAACATACAATCCCAAGTGTATCCTGGCATAGTATAATACCATGCTGGATCTAATTTATATGTGTCTCGACATTTTTGTCGAAACTGCTCAAACACATCAGCCAACAGCAGAATATCTGTTTTTAAATACAAATCGCTGTATTCCCCCAAATTTTTACAATTAAATTTCTGCCAAACATTTTGGGCATGAGCATACTTCTCTTCACTAATGTATTCATTATTTAACTTACTATAAAAATGGTTAATTGAGGGTAAAGAAGTTTCATCCAATTTTTCCAAACTATCAATATAATCGTAACAAAATACTCCTTTACAAGTTAACAAATTAAATGTATCATTATCTAATTGACTAAATTCTCGTTTTAAAATCTTCTTTTCTGATATATCTAAAAGAGATGCCAATTCATCGAGTGAAGCTCCCATAAATCTAAGTGAATCAATAAATCGTAATTTAATTTGATGTTCGTCAGATTGTAATGTAAATGAAATATATTTTTCTTTATTAATGGGAAGTAAGCTCAAGTGCCCATGCTTGCAAAGATCTATAATCATAAAATGCGAGTCGTAGCCACTAAAATTATGAAATACGATTGGGACGACAAACAATTTTTTAAAGTTCAAATTACATGCTTGGTGCGCAAATCCCCGTACTTGTCCCGTAAAATGATCGTGATCTACAACAATTGTATCTGTAGCCAAAAAGCGTTTTTCGCAAATATGGCAAACAGTTGCCATATTTGTGTTGGGCTTTTCGACCATAGGTACAATTGTCTTTATTTTGGAATTTACAAATTTGGAAATTTCGGCCATTTCTTTTGCGAACCACTCCATGCAATTTTCACCTCTATAGCTATTAAAATAAGATAAACTATCATCGTAAGCACATTTCAAATAATAACCTGCACTAAAAGGTACATGTTTCTGATATTTTGCTGTTTTACTCAATGAGACATTTGAATCTGTAAAATTATGTAATTGGCATTCAAAATCAGCATAAACTATAAACGGAGTTGTTTGTTTGTATGTAAAATTGCGAAAAGCCACATGGTCATATTTGGGAACAGTCATTTTGCATTTATTCACATCTGAACACATTTCTTCGTGCTCTGCTAGTTTGTTTTCGCTGTGAAAATAGTTTAAACAACGATCGCAAATATATTTTTTACGTGTGTTTTTGTTCAATTGTGATCTTACTAATTTTCCTAAATCTTTAATCCAACAATAATGAAGGCGTATTTCAGTCTGATCATCATCATCTTCTGGAGGAGCATCGTAATCGTTTAACTTTGGGAAATATTTATCCTGTATTAGGAGCAAATTAACATGCTTTTCCATCTTTTGCGGTGTCAGTCTGGCAGGTACTACTTCATAAAATTGTTTGTCCTTCACTACGTTTAATTCTAATGCAAACACATTGACAGATATGGCGTTTGATTTTTCAAATTTTGAAATTTGACTTAATGGCATTGGGCTTTCTAATTTGTCTGTTTGCAAAACAGTAGAATAATGTGGATATTTCGAAACTCTCTGTGGATCCTTAGTAACAGGACACAAAGCGCTAACTATTGACCAATAAAAACAAGCCTGATCAACGTTATGCACATTAATGCACGCTCGTTTTTTCTGAATCTCTATTGGCAAGTCAATGAACGATGAACCGTTTCCTATTTCTACTTTATTAATATTAACTTCTAATGAAATTACTTTAGACAGAGCAGCACCCGAATCTTTTTCTGCAAATTCAGACAGCTTTGTAAAAATTTTATCCTTAACATTTTCACTAAACCAAAGATGTAAATCGGTCGATGTGTCTATAATAGCATTTTTAGTGTTAAAATATTTTAAATCTAAACTTTCGGTATCACTTGATTTTTTAATGAATTCGCCGCAAAATGTAGTATTGACTTTAAGAATTCTATTTGTTTTTAAAATAATTTTAATTTTTCTGCTAAAAATAATATAACAATCATTTAGGAACTGTGTTAAGTCCTTATGCACTAAATTAACTATAACTCCAGTTTTAATTCGACTAGCAAAACACGAAATAACATTTTCCCATTTAACTCTATTGTGTAATTTTGAATTAAGCCCCAACCCAACGTACTTATTATTGAAATTTAAAATAATTTGCCTAAAATGCTTAAAATGTCCTATGTAAGTTTGCAATTTTCTAACTGTTCCTACGGATAGTCTATTGTTTTTAATTACTTTACTACATCTAAAAATTTGACTATTTAACCGTCTTGTCCAAACTTTACGATCTCTTTCAGTGAATTTATCGAAAATTATTTTACTAAGCTTTTTAATAATGTGCATCAAATCATCAGACTGTTTAATCACTTGTTTTATATGCATGGCTATGGCTACTCACACACAAAATAAGAAGAAAAAATCACTTACCTTATTCAACTATCTTAAAGGATGCTAGGAGTCTGCTTTTTCCAATATCAACTTCCCCTTCGTATATCAGCGAATAGTTTCCGCTGTTGAGGTCCGTTATTGCTGCTTGGTAGGCTTTGGTTACCCGCTGTGGTAAGAAAACAACTTCAGCGCCCAAATCCAGCAGAACTGTATCCCCAAATTGTGTTGTTACCACCTTTGCACTGTGAATGGTAAATTTTTCTCCAATTTGCAGATCTTTAAGTTTTTTTATTGGCTTACGTTCTGCAACCAAGGATGAATTATTTAGTTTTGATAGATCCATCTACAACAACAATAGAACAAACTATAGTTTTTCCGCTTAACGTGAATGGAGAGATGCATTACATACTCGGCAATAGAGAAGAACCATATACTACAAGAAATCGAAATACGAACAGCGGAGAATACTTCTTATAAAAAATAGCAGACGTGAAATTTTTTTCAACACCCAAATAGATAAAAAGGACATAATAAATACAAAAAACAGTATACATTTTTCATAAAATACTGCATGAAAAACGACCAGAGAGATGTACAATTCTCATAAAATACAATGATAAAAAGGACATAATAAATACATAGAAATATACAAAAGACAAAAACCGCTTACCTTTATCAGATATATGTAAGTCACTGCACACCGTATTGACTACTGCGAACTTGTTGTTGTTGTTGTATGTTTGCGATGCGAACTGTGACACCGTATGCGCTCCTCGGTCTTTTAAAGAACAGAGCAGCATATCGCCCCACGCGAGCCCAAGTTGCGCCAACCTAATGCGCCTACGGTACCATCAACTGATTCGTTTCATTGATAAGCAACACCTTGTGTTCTAGAAATGCTCATATTTATATATTTATTTTTATTTCTTCAACTAATTTTTATGGTATACAATAAATAGATATTGCGGTAAGCGAATCGTTGTTATCAATTTAGAATTTTGTTAATGTGGTTGCTGTTATCATCATATATTTTACAAAATGTAGCAACTGCGGTTTTCTTTCCGGTGTACTTGTTTTTCCAATGATTAAAATAAAATTTGTTATCACACTTGTTTACGTGTTTTGAATTATGCGGTACCGCGTTATCACGAGGCTTCATCCTGTTTGCTAACAAATGCACTATTTTAACATATTATTATTATATTTTAAATATTTCAGTATATAATTCTGTTTTTGTGAATTTTGTATAAATAACTATAGTACCAATTTTTGGAAATTAGTATAAATCAAGATGCTGGTCTGTTTACATGTCTTATTGTTGCTCTCTGTGTCTGTGTGTGCACAGAATAGCACTCTGGAGTATGCTAGTTCTTTTCTTAAACGTTTCGGATATCTAAATACATCAAATAATGCTCTTTCTAGTATAGATATGGTTCTAGTTGCCTTTCAGGAAAAATACAATCTCCCTGTGACTGGAACATTAAATAATGATACTATAAATATGATGATGAATAAGCCTCGATGTTCTGTTGGTGACAATAACTATGCCATTCGTTCGAAGTGGAATAAAACGACTTTACGCTGGTATTTCCCTCAGGCTATTAGTAATCCCGATTATATAAATCTTGCTGCAGAAGCTTTCGCTAGATGGGAGACAATATCTAATTTAAAGTTTAAACAAGTAATAATACCTTCTCCGAGGCCTGATATTACTATAACTGTGGTACCAGATACTCATAATTTTCGAGCAAGTTGTCAAGGAACCTCTAAATGTTCATTTAATTTCGATGGTCCTGGAAAAGTATTGGCTCACGCATACTTTCCAAGCGCACACGGAGAGTGTACCGAAATTCATCTTGATGTTAGTGAACGATGGTATGTAGGAAATGGCAGCGCTCCCAATGGTGAAGTCAATTTTTTGGCTGTCCTAATGCATGAAATTGGTCATTCTCTCGGACTAGCACACAGTACTATTGATTCGTCTATTATGTATCCTTGGTATCAACAAGATGTACCACCTTTTGGTGATGATGATAAAAAGGCAATGAGTAATCTATATGGACCAAAAACAACACCCTCTTACATACCAACAACAACACCAGTTACGCTAGCACAAACACCACTTTCGCACAACAAGAACCATATGTCGAAAACATCTACCATCAAACACAGGACCTCTTTGCCAACAACAACAACGACCACACCTGCAATACAAAACATATTATGTCTAATTCCGTATCCAGATTTCATGTTTCTAGCTACTTCTCCTCAGTTTCCAAATTATAGAATGTACGTTGGATATGGTCCGTATATATGGAAGTTTGATTTAAATGAAATGCGCCTTCCAAAACATCCCGAATTAATTACCGATTATCTCCCTAAAGAGTTGAGGTCTACGCACGTTTCACATGTTTTTCAGAATTCCGAGGGACACTTAGTAACTATACGCAATAATCAGTATTACGCTGCATCTTTCCCCAATTTAAAACTTCAAAAACGTTTTATGTTTCCTTCTATACCTGCGAGAACCAAAATAAATGCATTATTTCAAACAAACAGCGGTCAAACGTATTTATTATACAATGATGATTCTTATATTGAATTTAATGAAGCTGGAGATGTCTTAAACCGTGGACCCATGAATTATCTCTTACCCGGACTACCAGATACAATAACATCAGCATTCCGCTATACTGATGGGTTTATTTACTTTTTTCAGAACAACACCTATTATAAGTACAGCGAATACACTCGTAAAGTTGTAGCAGCAGGAACGTTTAGCTGGGAACTTTTTGGGATACCCTGCCCCAACGACGGGCTATTAAAACAATTAAGAACTTTGTTAAACAAAATTGTAACTATATACGAATAAAAATGCTCCGTTTATGCTGATGTTGTTTTTATTTAAATTCCATTACTCTGTATGTATGTTAAGCAACGTCCTGCGTTGAATGTCACATAACTGTCACGTTCTACGTCGAATGTCACGTCCTGCGTCGAATGTCACGTGGCATTTCACGTTCTACGTCAAATGTCACGTCCTGTCTCGAATGTCACGTTCTATTAGGCACTGTATGGACAAGAAGAAGAAGAATAATGTTCATACTGATCGTTGACATGGCTTCTGTGTGTGTGTGTCACCTACGCTTTCATTTGACACCTCATGCGTCAAAATCAGGCCAATAGCAACGAAGATACGTTTTAGCGCCCATTTGGCAACGTCGCCATCTTTGTTTTTTGTGTCCCCGTCTCCTCCCCGTTCCAACGAGCCCTCGTACGCCCCGATCGGACCAATAGAAACAAAGATATGACGTAATGACCTTTTGGCATGCTCCGATGCGCACGGCACATACTGCGTTCAACCCCATTTTTCATCCCCTTTCCAACGAGCCCTCGTACGTCATCCTACGTTAAGCCGTTTGGAACTTACGACCGGGGGTTGCGATTTTAGGGGATGCGATTTAGGGGTTGCGCTCAGATATACATAGTCTATCTACTCATTTGGCTGATAGTTGTGCCCCTATCGCGCATCAGAGTGTTATAGGGGGGAAAGAGATGGTCTGGAGCATTGGAGCGCGATGGAGTGATTCCTGTTTATTACACGAATTATTACACCTCCCTCCAATGAATTGTTACACCCGAACGTAATTCTAAGGAGTAAACAGGTGTCACAGGCTGGGTTTAATTAAATTGCTTGCTTGCTTGTTCCCTGCTATTAAAATCAAAGAGTATTGCTTAGGTCGTCTAGAATAGCTTCTGTACACTTTTTTGTATTTTAAATATTTCGTTACTTGTAAATGCAGACACGGTGAAGTTTTGGTCGGTATGTTCTAAAAATACTACTTAATATGGACCTGAATTAGTTAATCACTATTTATTTTTAAAATCACGTTTATTTTTATTAGAGGATATTGTATATATTGAACTAGCATTGACTTGATTATCATTATTTATATTATGGTTATTATACCTGTCATGGTTTATACAATAAACCATGTCTCCAATAAAAAAGCCTGTCTCCAGTATAAAAGTTTTTACATTAATTGGTATAAATGAGTAACTGTGGAACAGTGTACTGAAAGCACGATAGATATTTCGCATTTGAGTGTAGAAACAAGACTGTACAAATGTAATGAATATGTTTATATCATTTTAAGCTGTCTATGATTTAAAATTTGAAGACAAATTTATTATCCTTATGCCCAGTTGCACCAACAGACTGTAAATCAACTGATTTGCTAACCGTCAATTCGACGATTTAAATCAACGATCAATGGTTATTTTTCAAACGAGTTGCACAATTCTAAAAAACTATTGGTTTACAAACCGACAATTTATACGTGGCAACATTGCACGAGTACAGATTATTTTGATTATTTCATTCGAATCGGAATGTGATCTGTCAAAAAGATATATATCTTCCAAATCGTCAGAAGAAGAACTCGACGACGACGATGATGATAAATCCATTTTTTTTAAATTATAATCTATAATACTTTAAACAAAATCTTTGCTAAAAACACTTTAATAATATAAACAGTGTAAAAGTGAGGTTAAAAACAGTCGATTTTTTAAATAACCATAGAAAATCGGTTGGTTACTTTTGACAGATCAAAAACAGTCGGTTCCAATCATCGAGTTAGAAGCTATGAGCATATTAACGTGTGTATTAAAAACGGCGTAGGTAGGCGTGGCTAACTGTGAAACCAATATGGCGGTGGGATCATGGCCGGACTCAATAATATTAAAACTACTATAAAAATATGAGTAGTTATTCAGAAGATTTAATCATAATCTACAAAGTGCAATACATTTTTAATAAACTATGATTTATTTATCCCGCGGTAAACACAAAAAACACGATATATTATACATAAAGATAAATTAATACAGTCAAATACTATTAATTTATTCTCTGAAGTACGGGCCATTACTTTGTTTACATATTTGTATACTAACCTGTAGAACGTTATTCCTGAAGATTTTTATTAACATTGCTTCTGCCACTGCAACTACGTTGAGAACAAGAAACCATTATTATGCATTATCACAATATATTGTTACAGTTTCTATAAAAGTATTATAAAACTAAAAATATTCGAAAAACAACAAACGTAAATAATTATATACGATCTGTCAAAAGTGTCAAAACAATATGGCCGAAGTGAGGTCGTTTTTAGTGACGTGATGCCCTCTCCATAGATTCTAACTCGATGGTTCCAATCGAGTAATGGTTGGTGCAACATATTCTAAAATAAACGGGCAATCCAAATAAAAAAATCAATCGTTTATTTGTTGGTGCAACTGTACATTAGACTTTTTAGGAGTTTCCGTAATTTGGTGTCGTTACTTACCTGTGTGATTAAAAACAGTTATCAAGTTTTTATTGGCTTGGTTAAGTAGAACATTTGAATAGTCCACAAAAGTGGGTGTTACTGATATGTTTGGATAGTGAATACTTATTTCCATTGGAAACTACAAACAATAAAGGTAATTAGAGGAAGAAAATGCGTCAACATATAGTAAAACGGGTTGTACTTTCCATAGCCTTAAACACAATGCATTTGTCCTTAATTATCATAAATATTGACACTTTTTAAATAGGCCAGTCAGGTTATGCAAACATTATCGATTTCACGACAAAATTTTCCGCAGATATCTGAAGCTTTTAAGACATAGGTGGGGGTTAGGTACTAGATGACGAATAGATAAAAAAGTACTCTTATTTTTACCTTACGTTTTTTTTAAACAATAATTTAAGGTCACAATTTGATTTTTTGTCTATAAGTTTTTTCCCTTATATTTTATATAAACAATATTTAAATCATTTTTTTATATCAAGAATATCTTAATTTTCCCGTTTTTTAAATTAAAATTGATAAATAATTTACGAAGATATTTGTAAAAAAGCAGTTTTTTTGTGCTAATTTATAAATTTTATTAATTTTTTTATTAACAAAATAAAATGTTATTAATATATTTAAACATCGAGGAATTACCGTCTTTTAAATGTGTGTGAAATTTCCCCCCGATCGGTCAAATAGTTTAAAAGTTATTTGATTTATTTATCCCTGAGGTTAAATATTTAAACTATTGAACTGACTTTATTAATAGTGTTAGACATATTTAGCAAATTTCATAGGATTCTTTAAGACTTAAACTATCTCAGAAGTTAAATGCATATTGCGTTTTCATCGAAATTATTTACAAAATAAACGTTTGAAAAAGGGGTTATGTTTTTTTACTTATAAACAATTGTAATAACTTCATTATTTTTAAAGCTACAGACTTGTACGTACAACCATTGGATAGCTGGTAAAAAAACTCACATTTAAAAACAACCTTCTATGACCAATAGGAACGAAATTAGGAACTATTTTCTAAAAAATCATATCTCCATTGTTTATAAACATTAAGAAGTAAAATTTGTACAAATTTTGATTGAAAATCTAAACTTTACATTGAAACTTATAGCTATAAAATTCATTAATTTTTCGAAACTTACAGCCCTTCGAAACGAAGGTACTTTCGAAAGATTGACATGGGAAAGTAGAGGGGATAACTGTTTCAGCTCCGTTTTTTTTTCGAGATTGGTACTTCAAATTAAAACACGTAGGAAAAATTTACATTTTTCGAATTTACATGTCGATCTTTCGAAAGTACCTTCGTTTCGAAGGACTATAAGTTTCGCAAAATTGAATAAATTTTATAGCCATAAGTTTTAATATAAAGTTTAGATTTTCATTCAAAATTTGTGCAAATTTTACTTCTTAATATTTATAAACTATGGAGATATGATTTTTAAAAAAATAGTCCCTAACTTCGTTTCTATTGGTCATAGACGGTTTTGTTTAATGTGAGTTTTTTTTACCAGCTATTCAATGGTTGTACATACAAGTCTGTAGCTTAAAAGCTATAGAAGATATTACAATTGTTTATAGATAAAAAACATACCCCTTTTTCAAACGTTTATTTTGTAAATAATTTCGATGAAAACACAATATGCATTTAACTTCTGAGATAGTTTAAGTTTTAAAGAATCCTATGAAATTTGCTAAATGTGTCTAGCATCATTAATAGAGCAAGTTCAATAGTTTAAAATTTTAGCCTTAGGGATAAATAAATTAAATAACTTTTAAACTATTTTACCGATCGGGGGGAAATTTCGCACAAATTTAAACGACGGTAATTCCTCGATGTTCAAATGTATTAATTACATTTTATTTTGTTAATAAAAAAATTAATAAAATTTATAAATTAGTGAGACAAAACTGCTTTTTGCAAATATCTCCGTAAATTATTTATCAATTTTAATTTAAAAAACGGGAAAATAAACATATTCTTGATATAAAAAAATGATATAAATATTGTTTATGTAAAATATAAGGGAAAAGACTTATAGACAAAAAATCAAATTGTGACCATAAATTATTGTTTAAAAAAACGCAAGGTAAGAGTACTCTTTCATCTCTTCGTCATCTAGTAACCCCCACATATGTCTCAAAATCTTCAGATATCTGTGAAAGATTTTTCGATCTTTTTTTTAACCAGACTGGGCTAAAAGGAAAAATTTTCGAGTTTAGTTTAAAATGTCGTCTTTTTAATGCCAAAATCACGTATGTACAAATCTTCAGTTTAGGGAAACCACCAAATGTACAAATCTTCACTTTAGGGAAACCACCAATTGAGATTTTTGGATAAATACTAAAAATAAACTCTTTAATTTAGAGTTCTGGCATATAATTAGTACTGGTCACTATTCGAATTTTAAACTTAACTTATATTAAATTTTTCCCTATGTCTAAAACAGAGCACATTCGATATTTTGATTTTGCAAAAATTAAAAAGTTATTTTTCGTGTTAAAAAAATAAATTTCATGAATAAAATTGTTGTATTTGACATGCAAAAATTTTTATCTTATCTTAAAACTAATGACCATCTCCATACGTCCTTCTTACTGTTGATCCTTGTTTTTTGGTATACCGTTAGTGTTTATTGAAATTTTTGACCCTCTTCACGTTTTGTTTTTTGTTGGAGATTTATCGCTATAGGTTTTTCCTTTGCTTTTTGGTAATAATTGGTTATAATTTGATACTTCCATATTGTTCTCAATTTGTATGTTCTTTCTCATTGCTATTATATTCTTCTATATTAATGTATAATTCAGTCAACAGACAAAAACTTTACAGGCTATGGTGGAATTTCAAATGCCGCTTCATCTTGTTCAACTAAAGGAAATTACACTCACAGACGTAGAGAGTGTAGTCAGAATCCAAAACGACTTTTCAAGACTCTTCCATTGTAAAAATGGACTGAGACAAAGAAATAGACTGTCGTGTCTCTTATTTAACCTTGCACTAGAAAAAGTAATTCGAGAGTGCCATATTAATACGAATGGCACCATCTTTAATAAATCTGTACAAGTTGTCGGATATGCAGACGACAGACATTATTGCTATGTCCATAGAATCTCTGATCGAAGCATTTTGACCACTAAGGGCGTCTGCACTGAGAATGGGATTAAAAATAAACACACAGAAAACCAAGTATATGTATTGTTCTAGATCAGACAACCAGATACCTAGACTATTAATTGATGATCTGGAACTGGAAGGTGTGGACACCTTCGTCTATCTGGGCTCGCTGCTGACCAAAGACAACAATGTCAGCGAAGAAATAAAAAGAAGAATAGTGCTTGCCAATAAGTGCTATTATGACTAAGGAAACAGATGGCCCCAAAACTAACCAGAAAAATTAAAGTTACCATATATACAACACTAATAAGGCCAGTGTTAACATACGGGTCAGAAACGTGGTCACTTACACAGAACAACCAAGAATTGCTTAAACGTTTCGAGAGAAAAATTCTAAGGAAAATATATGGAGGAGTCCAAGCACAGGGTTTGTGGCGTAGGCGCTACAACTTTGAGTTATACAGAAGTTTTGGGGAACCTGACGTTGTAAAATGTTTTAAATTAGCACGCCTTCGATGGATAAGACATGTAATTAGGCGAGATGAAGATGCAACGATCAGAAAAATTTTCGACCGAAGAGGACAAGTGGGAAGACGAGCCAGAGGAAGACCAAAACTTAGGTATCAAGATATCATAGAGCATGCTCTAAAATCCATCGGAGTTAAAGCATGGAGAAGAGTTGCCAGAGACAGTGACGAATGAAAGATTGTTATGAAGAAGGTTTTGACTCATAACGAGCTGTAATGCCACTGATGATGATGATTAATGTATAATTTATTGTATCTCAAGTCTGATTTGTACCCTTTTTCACTAGCAGTCTTGAGTTGATCAATCAGTTTTTTTCTTTGTTCCTGTATTTTCTTTGAATTGATGAAAATTGTCGTTCTTTTTAGTTTTTGGTTGCTTTTAGTATTTCATTCTTCTTATTAAATTCCTTCATCCGGATTAGAACTGATCTGTTTTTTTTCTTCAAATTTGGTAATCCAATACTTATAATCTCGTTTATATCATATTCTGTACTTACTTTGACCTGCAAAATTAACAGTACCTTTTATTATCAAACTTTTCTCCCCTTCTTCTGTTATGCAACATATTACTATTTATTATCTCATAATTGTCTTTTTTAACATTTGCTGTTCTAAAAGTATTTCATTTATATTGTTTTCTATTCTTGTATTATTTATATTGAGTTGTTAGAAATTTTTCTTCGAAGTGTCTAGTATTTCCTCCATGGTAAGAAATATATTTTTGGCATTAAAAAAAAAACAATTTTATAATAATAACAATATTAAAAAAGGAAAATAAGATAACTTATTATTTATGCTGTATCACTATCGCGTTCCTCAGCTGTGTCCTGAATATATTTGTTACTTTTCAAAGCTTGAATAAAGTTATGGTATACTTTGGGTATGGTAAAATTTTTGTAAGGTATTGCAAAAGGTAATATGGCGCTTCATAAGAGGTCAAAGAACGGAGGTAAAGGTACTAATAGAACCAAAACACATAAAAAAGGATACGTGGATTAACTACCTAAAAAAGCACTATGCAGAGGAAAAACAAACGACACTAAAACCGGAAACTCCAGAAATTACCACAAATGAAGAACTTAATATAAATGTACAGGAAGTTGAAAGAACAATTAACAACATTAATTAATAAAATTATAAAACACAATAAAATACCGAAAGAATGGAGAACGAGCGAACTAATTCTACTACTCAAAAAAGGAGATAAAAACAGCCAGAAAACTTGTATAAGGTACAAGTATTAACATGTTAAATACTACGCTAAAACTTACAACTAAAATTTTACATGTGCTAATAAATCAGAGGATAAGTTTAGCAGATGAACAACAGGGTTTTCGTAGTGGAAGATTGTGTACAGATGCAATACTCATTATAAAGCAAATTACTGAGAAATCACTAGAGTATAATAGACCAGCATTTCTGTGTCTGATTGACCTAAAGAAAGCGTTTGACAGAGTAAGACTCAAAGATGTAATCCATCTTCTGTATAATAGAGAAGTATCGATAACATCTACCAAAACAACAAAATGGAAGTTAGAATAGATGGACAACTTACAGAACCTATAGAAATAGGCAGCCGAATAGGACAAGCGGATTCATTGAACCTTATGCTCTTCAATGTGATCATGGATCAAATCATCACAACCATTAACAAAGAAAGAGGATACAGAATGGGAAGCAAAGAAATCAAAATACTTACGCAGACGATGCAATATGGATAGCTCAAGATGAAGATAGTCTGCAAAGACTGGTCCACAGATTTAACATAAGAGCAAAAGAATTTAATATGACAATCTTATCTCAGAAAACTAAAACAATAGTAGTCAGCAAAGAACCAACCAGATGTGAAATAGAAATTGATGGCATCAGTATTGAACAAGTAACGGAAATAAAATACCTGGGAATTACACTGTCTAGCTATGGAGACCTGGACAAAGAAGTGAGAGATCAAGTACAAAAAGCAAATAGACTGGCAGGATGTCTTAATAACACTATATGGCGAAACAGACACATTGACACTGAGATGAAGTCAATAATTTATAAAGCCAGTGTAAGGCCAATAATAACATAGGCCTCAGAAACAACACCCGACACAGCTACAACGCAAAGGCTACTGGAAGCGGCAGAGATGAGAGTACTAAGAAGAATTACAGGAAATACGCTGAAAGATCGAAAGAGAAGTGAAGACAGAAGAAAATGTAACGTACAGTGTATAAATGAATGGACACAAAATAGAAAAAAAGAATGGAATAACCACATAAGCAGAATGGAGGAGACTTGTGTCGTCAAAATAGCAAGAGATAAGTCACCAACCGGTAGAAGAAGTATCAGACTACTGCGCAAAAAGATGGAGTGACGACCTTCCATAGAGGTATTAATCCGCCAATGAACAAGCATAATTGCTTATAAAGATGAAGAAGAAAAAGAAGAAGAAAATATTTGAACATTGTCTGTAAATCTTTTTATTTAGCCCTGCTTATAGCTAGTTGGCTTGTATTGGCATTGCTTAACACTGCATTTTTTTGGGACAAGCCTGGCTTTTTGTAGAGCTACAACTTACTTCACCAAACTGGTATATCTATACCTATTTTCTACTGTTGCCCTTTAATGTTACAGACATAGCAACCTCTTCTTCAGGGAACTTGGTTAAAATTAAATAGGTAGCTTGCTGAATGTGCTTTGGAGACTAAACAATCGTCGAACATCATGTTTTTTACGTTAAAAGTTTGAAACGTTAATCAAAAATCTCCAATAACTTGTATTCATCCCTCAGGTATATAAACTGGTACGTACTTTGCTTTTTTAATTTTAGAATATATGGATATGGATTTTTAATTTTAGAATACAACAGTCCAGACTCCATTTAGTATGCCCAGTCTCAAAGAACTGATGGTCGATTGTTTTTAAAGATGGATGGTTCATGCAAAGTTGCAGGCACATGGTCGTAAAAATAGAGTTTTCCTGCTCTCCGCATTCAAAGCACATTATGCGAACGGCAGTTAGTTTATTGTGTGATAAAATGAATCGAAGTCGTATACGTATGAAGAAATTTCATTCGCACCTCTCCTACTTTCTTAAGTACATTGCCAGCCTTATAAATACAAAAACGTATACGGACTTTTTTGGTGTTGTCAGCACTATTTGGACATCAAAATTAAAAGGTAAGATACTCCGATTTTTTTTTGCTAAAGATTTGTCATAGTCGCGAGCTGTTATAGGGGCCTCCTACTGTTCCAAATTTTTATTATGTTCTAATTTATTTGCTTTTCTGTCTTCTTCGGACAAATGTTTTTTAGTAACGAATTTTTTGCATTGGTCTTTTTTTGAGTCAAAAAAGCCTAAATTCTATTCTTTGAATATTTGGCTATATTTCTGCAAATTTCTCCAACGTAACAGGTCTTGAACTTTTGAAATTGCAGATATATTTGTACAATCTATACCTACTTAATGGAGATATTTAAAAATGCGTCTAGGTATTTCTTGTACTTTTTTTTTTACGACAGTAAGGTGTCCTGACTGATGGAAACGACAAAATATGTGCACGTATACTTTTTCAGTATTTTTTGGGTAACATGATTGGAGACGTATGCTTTCCACGTCTATGTTTTACACCACAAAAATATTTTTTCAAAAACATCCCAAAAGCACGAAAACGTTTAGACACTATCAGTAAAATTGTTATTATCAGGAATTTGATACATTCATAAATGTCTGAATATTTCATAATATTTGCAATAGCAAAATCACGAATATTCATCAGATAAGCACATAAATATGTACTCTTTAAGCGTTGAAATAAAACTAAAGTTGTTACTCTCACGTAACAGAAACCTTATTGTGGAGGAGGTATAGGCTCGTACACAAATTCGTCATAGCTAAGGGCCGATCCAGAGAGGGGGCCATCGGGACCATGCACCCCCCCCCGGAGGAGAATTAAAAAAAAATATACAAAATTTAAGTTGTTTATATTGTAATTGTTTATATTGTAGTTCAAATATTATTAGTTTCAAACACATATCCCGCTTGTCACGAGAAAAATGTTTTTAGTTTTGAGGGTAGTAGAGGTTGTGCTGAACCAAGTAAAGTATGAGTTAATCTAAGCTATGCGTGTATAATACAACCGTGCTCTGTTGGAGAAAGCAACAGACTGAGCGTTTGCGTTCCCCTTCTATCCTTCCATCTGTGATGATTGCCTTCCGGTCGAAGATGCTGGACCCAGCAATGAGGGGAATTTCAGGGAATTGTTAAGGTTTAAAATCTCATCATGAGATGAAATGTTAAACAATACGTATTCACAGCATCTTCCCGAGCAACATACATTAGTAGCACCAGTCAAAATCTATTGATAATAATATGTTGTGGTGAAGAAATAATTGAACAAATAATGAATCAGGTTTAATATCAAAATTATTACTTTGTCATATATGACGAAAAGACCGACGTATCCCACGTGGAACAGCTTTCTCTAAATTTGAGATACATACACAATAATAGCATTCGTGAAGACTTTGTCAAGTTCATTGAAGCTTATGAGAACATAAAAATAATTAGTGAAAATCAAAGAAGAGAGGAAGAACAACGCCTGATAGGGGAAGCCTTGACAAAAATAGGACGAATTGGACGTTGAAGTGAAGTTACCTAGATTTGTGGGTAGACAGACTAAGAGAGCCAACCATCCAGGTAGCCCAGACGTTCAATTTACATTTAATTATTTTTTAGTCAGTGTGGCTACAGCAGCTGTATATCAAAACAGATTAATTTTGATATGACTTAAATTCTACATATGCCAATGCAGCCTCAAGTAATTATAAATTAATGTGCAAACTTAAATTTACAAAGGTATTACAGGAAAATGTCAAATAATAATTTAAACTAATAATAATCTTAAATATTTGTTCTATTTTTATAAGGATTACCCTTTTCCCAATATATTGTGATTCTTTTCGAAGGAGATAATTAAATGTGTTACTAATTATTAATTTAAAGAAAAAATAAACCTATATAATTTTACCTTTTTAATATGGTGTCTATAACTTATAGTTAATGTTTTAGTTATGTTTATTATTTTATTTTTATCATCTTTCGTCAACGCCTTTTCTTCGTCAAGAATGCTTTTTTGATTTCTAGGATTAGAGTTTTCTTTCTCGGTTGAGTATATCAAAGGACTAAGGTCTAATATATCGTTAGGTGTGAACTGACAATACATATGTACCTAAAATAATAAATAAGTTAAAATAATATATACATATATATATATATATATATATATATATATATATATATATATATATGTATATATATACTATATATATATATATATATATATATATATATATATATATATATATATATATATATATTGTTATGATATGTATGATATGTAAAATCGAGAAAAATATTGGTTTGTTTAAAATATTTCAAAATTCAATAACATTAAAATAATTCAGATAAGTAGGATAATATCCAACAAACATTTCGGAGAAGGAAAGTTATTAAATCCTTGGATTTCCTGTACTAAACAAAGTGTAAGCTTTGCATTTATTTCTTTGTTATACTTGAGTGACCCGCATAAGTTTAAGTGAAAGCCACAGACAATTGAACGGGGTTTTTCAAAATACATTAATGCAGTGATTAAAGACAATAGAAGGGATTATAGAAAGTGGTTTTTGTTAGTTTTTAAGAATTATAGAAAAATATTATTTGTAAATAAGTTTTAGGAAATTTATAATTATAGGTAAAAATTTGTTTGTTATCGAAATGAAAAAATGGGGGAATTGTGACGAGTTTTGATTGGCGGAGATTGAAAAAGGTGGGATAGGTATGTAGGAGTGAGAGTTTGGCTAGATTTAGGAGAGAAAAAAGATAACCAGTTGGTTTCCAAGTCTGGGAGAGGAACGGTGATTGTTCTCTGGCGGTTCCTGAAATGTAGCAAGCAGTAGTAGAATGTTAGTGAGTTTTTGTGGAGTTAGTGTATCTGACAGAAGCTGAAGCAGCAAAATATTGTAAGTCATATTTCTCTACTTATATTCCAAGAGTCACTGTTCAGGCCAACGAGAGATTCAGTTTATCGTAAAGAGAAGATATTCCAAGAGTCATTTTTCACTCGGGCCAACGAGAGATTCAGTTTATCGAGAGGAGAAAGGCTATCATAATTTGAATGATTTGTGCTTTTGAAGGAGATCATTAAGGACGATATACTTGCAACAATCTGTGTAAGATTGCTGTTTACATAGGGAGCGGTTGAGAGGAGATAATATAGTCTACAAGGAACAAGGATTTGGACCACTCATCATTAGAGAGAGATATTTTTGTTTCTGCAGTTTTTTTTTTATTGATAATAAAATTTTACACGTAATTGAGAAAGGATATAAATGTTTTGATTAGGAGAGTTAGAATAGTTTGGGATTTTGAGTTTTCAATTAATATTGTTTGTACCATAAATTTTGATTGTTCACGTACGGAGAACAAAATTTTGAGAATCCTTATATGAGATTTGTTTATTGAAAACTTTTGAGTGTGAATTATTTCATTATTTTTATTTCAATATATAGTGTTAGATCATATGTGTTTTTTATTATTCCGGTATTCTCTGGACCTTACCTTTCACATGTAATAGCATAGATATTGAAGCACGAATTTAACCCTGAGATAAAAGAATTAAAAATTGTGATAGAGTCATAATCATATCATTTAAATAATTTTAATTAATCAAAAAAATTAATTAGCTAATTATTGCTTGGCGCACCAAGACTTTAAATATCACAATAATATATATATATATATATATATATATATATATATATATATATATATATATATATATAATTAAACCTAAAGCTCAGATTAATATTATTATAAGAATTAATATTAAACTCAATAGGCTTCCTACTATTGCTATTGGGAACAGCGGATATTTATACCGTCGATGGTGACGTGGTTTTGGTGGAAGTTGGCGTGGGCGTGGAGGTTGGCGTGGGGCAACCCCCACGCCAACATAGACAACATTTCTATGTCTTAAATAGTATGTCTTAACTTATTAATTGGATGGGTTTCCCTTCTGATTGATTTTCACTTTGTTAAAAGATTGTCAATAAGCAGTAAAAGAGCTGTTCACTTGTAAGTTCCATGCAACATTGATCAGTCAATGTTCTGCACTGTCGGTGCGGAAATCCTGCGTTCAGAATGGCAGTCCTACCCGGCGCTCGAAGTCAGACAGTCTGAGTCAGAGAATGTGAATTTAACTACCAGAGTTCATCTTCGACGTACCCTAACAGACTAGAATGAATGGAATCTCAATAGTTTTGGAACAGCTTACTAGGACCGGACTTTATATTATTTACAGAACTGACTTGTTACCTATGAATGCAAATAAATTGTTAGAATTAAAGTTTCTACACAATACTCTAAAGTATAAAGTATCATTTATTTATCTAGAAAACATAACTTATGAAACATTATGTAAGGGGGCAAACATATTTAAGTTTGACATTTGCACATTCAGGCAATTATTTTCTTGCATTATATCGGTGGTTAGGTCACGACTATTTAAGTAAAATGTCAGGAATTGGTGAAGCTAGTGCTAAGTGTGAAAGACGTTTACATTTATCTGATGATGCCAAAGAAATTATTAGGAATGTTTATCAAACAGTAAAAGAAGGTAGTCCAAATCCAGAAGACGGTAAATTCCTCATCAAGGCAACATCTCGATTGACAAGGATGCCATATACAACAGTGTGGAAAATTGTTACAGATAGAATTCAACCTCGTAAAAAGCGGAGTGACTTTTCTACATATAAGGCAGTAAATAAAAAAGACGCCGAGGTAATTAGAAGAGCAGTTTATAATTTATATTCAAAGAACCTAGTTCCAACGCTTAGTATGATCTACGATCAACGTGTTAAAGACTATTCTATTAGGTATTCGCCTTTAACTTTATCAAGGTTTTTGAATAACATTGGTTTTTGATACAAGAAAATTAATAAGCGATCATCAATAATGGATTCCCCTCGACTTATTATCCAATTATCCAATTAATAGAGGTCAACGAATAATTATTCTGAACATTGAATACAAAAATGGCTGGCTTGGAGGAGAAAGTTTTTTACTATCGGCAAAAAATATTAAAGATTCAAAGCTGGATTACCATGAAAATATGACGAGTAACTTGTTTAAGGAATGGTTTGAAAAGAAAGTGTTGCCAAAATTGCCTCCAAAAAAAGGCGTCATTGTAATGAATCACGCGCCGTATCACAGCGAACAAATTAGAAAAATCCCCAGTGTAGGCTCGACAAAAAAATTTCTTCACACAAAAGTATTTGAGAAACAGTTTGTTATAGACGAATTAGCCAAACGTGATGGTCATATTATATTGCGATTACCTCCTTATTACTGTGTTTTCAACCCTATTGAATTAATCTGGATCCAACTTAAGGGAAGTTTACGGCGAAACAACTGCTGTTCCCACGGTTCGTAGACTTACTACGGTTGCCTCTTCCGCCTAACCAATGAACATTAAACCCGAAACTGTACTCTCGTGACGTAATTCTTCCCCTTCAACCAATCAACACTGCAATCGACCTGCCCTCTACATTGTTTCAATCGCGAATAAATGGGTTTATAAATACGGTAATAAAACGGTATACGTTATTTGTGAAAATATAAATTGGGGATTTGAGCTCATTTGAGTGCAGTCTATTATAGAAAGTTACCTAACCAACAACTAGAGCGTAATTATCAGTAGCTGTCAATAAAACTATAATATTTACTCTACACTTCAACCATTTATTTACTATCGTCGATCGAGAAGAATCGAACAAAGGAGCATTAGAAAACAATTCGATCCTGATATTTCCATCGAAGTGTCCAAAGTGTCAATATCAATTGAGTAAAGAATCATATGCAACTCAAAATAAGAATATTACGTTTATATGTGTTTTCGGTGCTGCTGTATGGGGTGTAGGCTTGGACCTTAAAGAAAGAGGTGAGCGATCGACTTAAAGCATTCGAGATGTGGACCTACCGAAGAATATTAAAAATAAGTTGGGTAGACCGAATAACAAATGTTGAGGTCCTCAGAAAGATGACAAAGGAAATGGAAATCATGAATACGATTAAGATAAGAAAGTTACAATATCTCGGCCACGTTATGAGATATGTTATAAATATGTGTTCCTACAAACCATAATGCAGGAAAAACGAAGTATTGGGAGAAGACGCATCTCCTGGCTCAACAATCTGAGAAAGTGGTATAATTGCAGTTCAGTCGACTTGTTCATAGCTGCAATCTCAAAAGTGAAAATAGCTGTGTTGATTACCAACCTCCTTAGAGGAGACGGTACCTAAAGAAGAAGAAGAAGAAAGAATCATACTTCTCTCGCACTTCCACCAGTTAACTCCATTGTAATTCGATCAAACCGTTCTTGCTTTGAGTTCTTGAAATAAAATGGAGACTCCACGTACATATCGACTTCGAATTCCACTCCGCTCGTATTTCGTAAGACTACATATTTATGATGGTCGTATTGGTTTTTCAGTAAAATATCGTTGGCATATATATGTAAAGAATTTTTGTTTTGTTCTGAAAAGTCCAATTGCAAGGTTGGGGTTTCTAGTCGTGTTTGAACTTGTATTTGGACTTGGTGTACATTTGGATCTAATTTTCTGTAGTAGTAATTTGCACATTTCCTATGAAAATTTAGGTAAAATATTAGTCATTTCCTTAGTACAGTGGATATTAAAAGAAATAAATAACTTAAAAACAGAATAAAACTATAAAAAAACATAAAACGGAAAGAAAGAAATAATAAAAATACAATAATTACATATTATTAACATAGCTTTGAGAAATGTCGATAAAGAACTGTTTATAAACGAACAATGACTGAATGATGTTGGGTATATTCTAGACACTTGCATTTTCACAGACAGTCTGGAAAGAGCTTATCACACGAACAGAAGAGGAAGTATTATATTCGTATTATATTCGACTTCGACTTTAACATACAAAAAAAAACAAAACATATCGTCATAAGTAAAAATAAAATAACACCTGGCTGGTTAACTATTAGTTAACCAACCACCGATTGCTGCCTTTAGAGTCTATAACTTTATTTTTCAATACCATTTATACCAGCCGACACCTACCTAGTGGTTGGTCCAATTCATTGTTAATAACTCTTCTTAAGAAGACAACAGTAAAAACCTGTGCTGATTATATAACCATCAGTTTGTTAAGTCATTTATTAAATACTTTTCTAAAGCTAATACATGGCCATATCTATAATAAATGCGAGGAATACCTAGGTGACACAGAGTTTGATTTCCGTAACGGATTTGGAACGTGAGAAGCATTGTTTAAAATAAACGTCCTTGCTCAAAGATGTCGTATCAAAGTACATATCTGTAGACATGCAATGTTGTTTTATTGACTGCCAAAAGTCATTTGATCGTGTTAACGACTCTATATTGATTTGACGAAGTTTTAAGAGACATTGGCTTGAATGGCAGAGACGTTCGCATAATTACAAATTTGTATTGGAATCAAGCAACGTCGGTTTTAGTAGACGGTCTGGAATCTCTTAATATTAAAATAGGCCCTTAATATTAAAAGAGGAGTATGACAGGAATGCCTCTTGTCGCCCCTGCTTTTCAACGTTTACTCTGAAAAAATTTTCAGAAATCCACTTTCTGAAAAACAAGCAGGAATAATAAATTGTAAACAGTGAAGTCATCACTAATTTGCGATATGCGGACGACACAGTACCTACTCCTAGCATCTACTTAAGAAGATCTGTAAACATTAATTGACAGTGTCGTTGAGAGCTGTAAGGAAGCAGGTCTTTATTGAACATACGGAAAACCAAAAAACTCGTAAAAAGTAAGCAACAGAATATAAAACCGTCTATATATGTAAATACTGATAGCAACATCTGAAGAGGAGATGTCGAGACTGACAAAGAGAGTAGAAACCGCAAGCAACAAGTGTGGGCTCAAGATTAATAATCAGAAAACAAAAATCATGATTGTGGACCACGCGAATATCCTCCAAACAACAGGCGCCCTAAATCAATTCGAGAAAGTAGACGAGTTCACGTATCTAGGATCTTCCTTAAGCAATGCAGCCTCCTCCCATACGGAAATTCGCAGAAGAATAGGGATGGCCAAGAACGCGATGAGTCGACTGTCAAAAATATGGAAGGACCGCTCTTTATCCAAAAAACTCAAAATGAGACTGGTACGGACACTCATTTTTTCAATCTTCAGTTACGGTGCCGAAACATGGACAATAAAATCAGAGGATAGGAAAAGGATTGACGCATTCGAAATGTGGTGCTGGAGACGAATGCTACGCGTCTCGTGGACGGAGCACAGATCCAATCAGTTGATTCTCGAAGAGCTAAACATTCAGACCAGACTCTCCTCTCAGTGTCTTGCAAATGTTTTAAAGTTTTTTGGCCACATTGCGAGAAGAGACAATGACAACTTAGAAAGACTAATTGTGTGCGGAAACGTAGAAGGACGTAGAGGCAGAGGACGCTCACCTATCCGATGGTCAGATCAAGTACAGAAAGCCACTGGAGAGACGTTTTCCGAGTCCATGAGAGCAGCCCAAAATCGCAATAGATGGAGAGAATTGACAGCCCGCATTGTAGGAAATCACGATCCTCAGCAATGAGGAAACGACAAGAGAGATATGTAAATAGTACCAAACTTGAGAAAAATGGTTCAAATTATTTACCTTAGATATCAGTTAAACTCTAAGCCTAGGCGCAGAAACATCGAATTTGAACGGTCGATAACAGTTCGATCGAACAAATTCTTTTGGTGGCGCGAAGAAACAATGTAAGCGTGTATACGTATAGATCACCAAACAGTACGGCATCGATGCCGTGTTTGATCATTACCACTGCATGGAGAGCTGCCATGACCGTTGCTATACTTCGAAGGCGAACGGTACCAAATGAAATCTTGCACACGCATCGATCTTTGACGACAGATCAGAGGACCAGTTACGTTTTTTGGACATTGCTCAACGCACGTCACTCCGTGTTGCTACGTAGTTCTGTGTTCTTTATTTTAATTTTGTGTACTTCACCTAACAAACCCTTGTGGATTAACAAACGTCATACAATAAATGTAGTGTGCGTGCAAAGCATCATCGACAAAAGTTCGATCGAACTTTTATCGACCGTTTAAATTTGATGTGTTTGCGCCTACCCTAACGCAGAAATTTACGGTGAAATTAGATCCATGATTGAGCAGGCCAAAGCCGCTTTTAAAAGGTGTCCAAGGTATTATGTAACACAGACCTAAAATTGGCATTGTGGATACGCCTACTTCGCTATTACGTGTTCTCGATCTTACTTTATGGTGTCGAGTATTGGGCTGTAAATAAAAGTAATCTAAATCGTCTTGAGGTTTTCGAAATGTGGTGCTATAGAAGAATTTTAAAAGTTTCTTGGATGAAGAAGATTCTAAACTCCACAATACTAGAACGTCTCAGCAAGACTACTGAGATTATAAAAAGCATCAAGAAGAGAAAGCTGGAGTAGTTCGGACATGCAACGAGAAAAAATATAGATTGCTACAATATATTTTGCAAGGGAAAATAGCAGGCAAACGCAGTCTAAGACGAAAAAAGACTTCATGATTGAAGAACTTGCGAGATTGGTATAGTACTGGTACAAGCATGCTATTTAGGGTGACAGTGAATAAAATTAAGATAGCTATGAGTACGAATATAAATACCAAGAGAGACATTCAACTAAAAAAATATACAGATTTAAGAAATGAAAAAGAAACAACCCTTTGCGGGATGCCATCTTCTTTTTATTGTGCCATCTCCTTTCAAAGGTTGGCGATCCAAATGGCAATTGTAGCAAAAAAAAAAGATTTTGCGAATGAGCGGTCAAATCATCCCCATAGGTCTTTTCCCGACCTTCTGGCGTGTTTCAACTGATCTTTTGCACTGTACTTTATCTTCCAATATGCTTTGGTGTAATTCATATCTTCCGCCTCTCAACACATGGCCTAAGTATTGCATGTTCCCCTCTTTGATTATGTTTATTAATTCTTTTTGATTACTCATGCGCCGAAGTACCGTATTGTTGGTAACGTTTTGTACCCGTGAAATTTTTAGCATCCGTCTGTATATATACATCTCATAGGCATTTATTCTTTTTTGATTAAATAAAAGGCATATATCGAGCACAGTTTCATTTAATCTTGCCCAAGTACTTTCGATCCCTAGATCATCTTCAGGGGCATCTGAAATAAGCCAAGAAACGTTTTTTTAAACTAAAGAAATTGATTAACTTCGATAAAAACTCGAAGTTTATGGTTGATAAAGAGTTTTTATATGATTAACGTTTATAGACTTACTTCGTCAATTGCGGCCTATCTGGCAAGAACAAAAAGTCATAAACATATAATTGTACATTACACTACACAACAAAAGGACAAACAAACACTTTAAAATTATTAAAGAAAAGCTACGTTGCGTGCCGAAGCCGGAGACAGAATGGCTCCCGATCTAATTCCCGTTTATGACTTTTTGTTCTTGCCAGATAGGCCGCAATTGACGAAGTAAGTCTATAAACGTTAATCACATAAAAACTCTTTATCAACCATAAACTTCGAGTTTTTATCGAAGTTAATCAATTTCTTTAGTTAAAAAAAAACGTTTCTTAGCTTATTTCAGATGCCCCTGAAGATGATCTAGGGATCGAAAGTACTTGGGCAAGATTAAATTAAACTGTGCTCGATATATGCCTTTTATTTAATCAAAGTTCATTTATTCGAGCATTCAACCTTATATTTATTTATTCTTTTGTCTATTATAGAGTTCATTGTTTAACTTTCACAGATATATTGCAAAGAAGAGAAAACGTAACATCTGATCATTCGGATTCTGAGCTCTGACTGAGCCTGACTAAGGTCTGAATCTTGTAAAAAATGTTTTCATATTCATGAGTGTTTTCCTCGCTTGATCAAATTTTGATAGGATTTAATTCTTCGGTTAAACTAGCTGCTGATATTTGCTTTCAAATATTTTATGGAAGTTACCTGTTCTATTATTTGTCCCTTAGCATACAAATATACGTTTATTGGTATCTTTGAAAATTACTTGAATGTTAACTTTGGAATCGTTTAGATGTAAACGATTAGTGTACTTGATGTTGCTAGTTTAATCTCTCTCTTGTCGTTTTCCCATTACTGGCGATCGTGATTTCTTCCAATATCCCCAACAATTTTACTCCATTGGTCTCTATCTTTAGCTACTTTAAGAGCTTCGCAGAATGAGTTTTCAGCTGAATTCTTAATTTGGTCGGACCTTCCAGTTGGTGACCGTCCTCTTGATCTTCTCCCCGGAACGTTTCTAGAAACAATTAATTCTTCCAAACTATCCTCACCTGTGCAAACAACGTGACCGAAAAATTGCAGAATACGTTGCAGACATATTGTGGACAGCCTTTTTTTGATCTCGAGTTAGTTTAAAATGGAAACGTTTGTTCTATGAGATGTACAAGGTATGCGCAGCATTCTTCTTTAGCACCACATCTCAAAGGCATCAATTTTTTGGCGCTCGCGTCCGCGAAGAGTTCAAGTTTCTACCCCGTATAGAAATATTGAGAATACAAGGGCATTCACTAGTCTCATCTTGATATTTTGAGAGATAGATCTGCCTTTCCAAACTTTAGTTAGGTGACTCATCGTATTTTTTGCCGTACCGATACGTGTCCGAACTTCTGCTTCACAGTTACCATCGCTAGTTATACTGGACCCGAGATAGACAAAACTGTTCACTATCTGGTATTCCTGTAACATGTTAGTCAGTTGAATGGTGTGGAATCTGTCGATCACCATTATTTTTGTCTTAGCTTTATTGATTTTAAGACCAACTTCATTGCTTTCGTACTCAACTCTTCGTAGGAGATTAAACATTTCTTGCTCATTTGCTGCTATAAGTGTAGTGTCATTAGCAAGTCTTAAATAAGAGATTTTCCTACCAGCCACTGTTACTCCACAGGCTCATCCATCTAAAGCCATCCTCATGACATGTTCACCATAAATGTTGAATAAGTCAGGTAACAACACGCATCCTTGTCTAACACCTCTCATGGTCTTGAATTGGTTTGAGAACTTCTGATCTAGTCGTACTGTTGCTATATTGGACTGGTACAGATGTTTAACAAGTGTTACCAGGTGCATTGGTGTGCCCATTGCTATTAAAATGGACCACCGATTTATCCAGCTCACACAATCAAATGCCTTTTGGTAGTCAACGAAGCATATAATCATAGGTACTTGAAATTCTCTAGACCGTTTTATGAGTTGTCTCAGGTTCAGAATTTGTTCTTGTGTACCTTTACCCTTTACAAACTCTCTTGTTCCTGAGGTATTTGGTAATGTAGATAGGTTTTTTTATCCGCTTTTGATGACATGCAACAAGATTTTACTAGCATGTGTTATTAGTGACAGTGTGCGGTAGTTTTCACATCTGGTAGTAGTTTCTTTTTTGTGTAGCTGAATATAAATTAAGGTACACCAATCAGATGGCCATTTGCCTGAATTCCAAACAACCACATAGATAGAATAGATAATATGTAATCCTTTGTTACCTAGTAACTAGTATTTCACCTAGTATTGAATCGATGCCTAGAGATTTATTTCTCTTTAGCGATTTAATTACATCTTTGGCTTCAGCAAGTAAGACAGTAGGTTCTCTAGGGTTGTCAGAGGGCCATTGATTTTCTGCTGGTACTTCGTTATTTTAATATAGCTCGCCACAGTAGTCTTGCCATGTTTCCAACATTTCATCAGTATCGGTGTCTATATTACCTTCCTTATATATTACAGGCCACGTTTGAGAATAAAATTCTCTGGTAAGGAGTTTGATCTTCTAAAATAAATCCCTCGGTTCATTTCGACAGCCGTGTTTCTCTATCTCTCTGCATATTTGGGAGGTGTAATTAGCTTTGTCTTTTTGGCACCGTTTTCTGATTTCTTTTGATAACGCTCTGTATTCATCGTTTGTTCCATGTCTAGTTTTATGTTCTTTTCTGTATTGAATCACAGTCCATATATTATCGGCTATCCACGGCTTACGTCCCCTGGAAACCACTGCCATTCAGTCTTTTGCAGCCTCGATTATCTTATCGTTGAGATAGATCCGAGTGTTCTCAGGGTCACTATCTACTTGGTCTAAAGAAAGAGCTTCTAGGTTTTGGTGGAAGGCATTGATTTTTCACGGAATTAGTGACATGAATTTTCTTAGGGTCTTCTTTTGGAACGTTTAAAACGAAGTCGAACGTTTAATACCAGGAGTTGATGATCGCTACCACAGTCTACGCCAGGATATGTTTTACAGTTGATAGCCGACGAGTTCCATCTTGATCTTATTAGGATGTGGTCTATTTGATTTCCTGTTCGTCCATCTGGGCTGCGTCATGTGAATATTTTCCGTGGATAATGTTGATTGAACGTGTTTGTAATTGTAAGATGTTGTTCTTCATAGAACTTCACGAGACGGTCGCCATTCTCATTTCTCGGTTCCAGTCTATTTTTGCCCAGCACTCCTTTAATATTTTCAATAGTTGACCCTACTTTGATGTTAAAGTCTCCTAAAATTATGATTAGTTTACGATTCGGAATAGCGCTAACAGTTTCTTCTAGACGACCATAGAACCTGTTGATGTCTTCTTCTTGTGCAGCTGTTATAGGGGCGTATATCTAGACAAGGTGTAGGGTATGGGTCAATATTCTCATTTTAATGGATATTATCATGTCATCAACAGTATTATATCCAATTACGCAGTCGTTTAGTTTAGAGGGTACAATTATTGCGATTCCATTTGTACTTGTATTATCTGGGCTTGAAAAATAGATGACGTTGCCAGCAGTTATTTTAAAATGCTTTTTACATCTCCAGTGGGTCCTACATTCTGAGTATAGATTTCGAATACAGATTAAATATTATTGGTAATAAGATGCAACCTTGTCGCACTCGTCGATGTTGTGTACTCTATTTCAATTTTTACCGTTTAGTGCCAATATAGTTCTAAGATAATTCGCAAGTCTTGTTCGTTAATTCCAGTTCTTCTCAGAATTTCAAATATCTTTTGATGGTTAACGCAGTCAAATGCTCTTCGATAATCAATAAAACATGCATACACATCTACAACCTTTATACACTAAACTAAATTAAATCCTAAAAGAGTTCCTTTAAAAAGAGGGTATTCATTATTCAAGCTGAAAGATTATTTTTTTAAATCTTTTGAAAATGGAATAGTGTACAAATATATATTTTACCATACTTATACTTACTATATAATATACTCACATATATTTAGATTCTACGTTTATCAAACCTAAGAGATAATTCACAATGTTAATATCTTCAGAATCTTCTTTAAAATATGTTGGATTTATACGAATATTGATAAAAGCTTCGCTATGGGGATTAATATATGTCTCCCTTTGTTCTACCTGTTGAAAAATAGTTGAAATAAATTAATAATGAAAAAGATGGTATATCTGTATATACTACGAACCATTAAAAATTACAATGGAAGAGAATGTACAATTAAAATGAGAACATTTTATCAACTTTCGCGAAAACTGTTAACTACAAAATAACTAATTTTAGAAGCATTAACATACTTGATACATATTAAACTAGCTGGTTTTAATAGTTTTTTTATTTCGTTATATTCCTTCCGAATCATGAAACCACTCTAATTAGAGTGGTTTCATGATTCTACCCGTCCAACTTATTTTGGTCTAGGCTTCTGCTTCGAATAGGAACACAGAATCTTTTGTTTTTTAGTCTCTCAGTTTATTTTTATTATGTCCAGAAAAAATGTTCGTATACATTTGTTTTTTTAGTTTACCGTTTAACAATTTTTTTATCACTCTTCCATAAATTTATATGACAATGAAAGAGGTAATGAATTTGCCGAAAGAAGAACATCTACAAAATACTTTGGTCAAGAGTCGGCTTAAGAAGTTTCAAAAAGCACTATCCGTGACCGGAAAAAAAAGCTTGTTTCCGACCATAACATAACTCTCAATATAACAGTATAGCCTGGAAATGCCAAGAAAAGAAAGAACTCGATGCACTAAACGAAACATAACACGCTGATATGGGTGCCAAGTTATCGGGAAACACACGCCACTGAAAGAGGTAATGAACTTGACGACAGAGGATCAACTAAAAAATAATTCAGCCTAGAGCCTACTTTGGAAAATTCAAATAGCACCGTCTGCGACCGAAGGTGAGCTTGTTTCCAATTTCAACATGACTCCGACTGGGAAAGTATACCCGGCCAAGCATATGACAGAATATATATTGGACATAGATACATTAATAGGACTACTGTGACAAATAAGCAGAACATACCCCGGAGCTGACATAAATTCAGACCATAATCCATTAGTAGCCGTAATGCAGATAAAATTGAAGAATATCCAAAAACAAACAAATATACCACGGTTTGATGTCTCAAAGATAAAAGAAGAACCTATACGTCAGAGCTTAAAACAAGAAATAAATGATAACTTAAAGAAAATTAAACAAGACGTGATAAAAAACAACAGATGTTAATGACAAATGGAACATGGTACAGGAAACTTTAATAAAGGCAGGAGAAAAGCTACTGCAGACAAAAATAAGAAAAAAACAGAGATGGATGACTTCAGAAATCTTAGATCTAATGGAGGAAAGAAGGAAACATAAAGGCAGGAGTAAGGCAAAATACAAAGAACTACAGAGATTGATAGGAAAGAAAATAAAAGAGGCCAAATCCACCTGGCTTGCTAATCAATGCAGTGAAATAGAGGCATATGCTAAACAGTATGATAGCTTTAACATGCATAAGAAAATAAAGGAAATGACAAATACACTGAGAAAAAAAAAATATGCCCTTCTGAAAGACGCAAATGGAAAAATCATTATAGAAATTAAAGAGAAATTAAAAAAATGGAAGACATACATAACAGATCTGTTTGAGGATAATCGACAAGAACCGGAAGAAATCGACAGCCAAACGGGGCCAGAGATCATAATAGAGGAAGTCGAACAAGCAATACGAAACGCAAAAAACGAAAAAACTGTAGGTCCAGACGAAATACCTGCGGAACTACTGAAATGTCTAGACGATGAAACTCTACCTGTACTTCTGGACCTATTTAATAAAGTATATAAAACTGGAAAAATCCCACAGGAATGGTTGGTGTCCACCTTTGTAGCAATACCAAAAACAGTATACGCCAAAGATTGTTCAGACTATAGGACAATATCACTGATAAGCCATACCCTCAATCTGTATTGGAATCAAAAGGCCAATATAAAGATAGAAAAATAAAAGTCCGAAAATATAGATATAAAGAGAGAAGTAAGACAGGGCTGTGCTCTGTCACCATTACTGTTTAACGTGTACAGTGAAGCCATATCCCAGGAAGCGATAGCGGATCTGGGTGATGGAATCTCTGTAAACGGAAGAATAGTAAATAACATAAGATTCGCTGATGACACCGTTATAATGGCAGATACCCTGGAATCGCTACAAGAATTGGTAAATAGAATTAACGATTATTGTATTAGACACGGACTAAAAATAAATAAGAGAAAAACTAAATTTATGATTGTCTTAAAAACGCAACATGGAAATGGAAGATTAATGATAAAGCAAACCCAAATAGAAAAAGTAGAGACATACAAATATCTGGGAACCTGGGTTGATGACAAAAATGACCAAAGCAGAGAAATCAAAGTCCGAATTGAAACTGCAAGGCAAGCATTTGTGAAAATGAAGACAATGCTTACCAACAGAGACCTTCAGTTGCATCTCAGATTGAGGGCTCTAAGATGTTACATATTTTCTTATCTTACTATACGGAATGGAAGCTTGGACATTGAAGAAACAACACATAAGAAAAATAGAAGCGTTCGAAATGTGGTGTTACAGAAGAATATTAAAAATTCAGTGGGTTCAAAGGATTACCAATGCTGAGGTACTACGACGTCTAAATAAGGAGTTAGAAATTATGAACAGCATAAAAAGAAGTATTTGGGTCACATAAAGAGAGGAGAAAAATATGAGCTGCTGAGAATTATTATGCAAGGAAGGATCCAAGGAAGAAGAAGCATAGGAAGAAGACGCATCTCCTGGCTGAGGAACCTTAGAGAATGGTTTAACTGTAGTTCACTACAACTTTTCAGAGCAGCAGCAAACAAAGTGACCATAGCCGTTATGATATCCAACCTCCGATAGGAGATGGAACTTTAAGAAGAAGATAAATAAGCAGGAATCACCTTAGGGTTAGGGTTAGCTTCCTTACTTGATATGCTCCAATCAAGGAATACTTGCATACAATGGGGTTCTTTGATGAACATATAAGCTGCAGAATGTGTAACAAAGAGTCAGTCTCTAGAAAAGAGATAAGAGCTTGCAAAAATCAGCTCAAAATTAAAACAGACTTACATACTACATACAATGTTGCTATTTGATAGAGACCTAATTTGGTTCCAATAGAAGATAGACGCTCTTATATCCCCTCTTAGTAAACAACTACTCAAAAAGAAATAGTAACTGTGCATACACCTGAATAGTACCGCGAATTTGTTACAGACAAACACTGTGAATCCGCGAAAGTCAAATTAAAACTTATACGAGAAACCACCGCGTGTGAATACCGCAAAAACCTGCTATGCGATAAGCGACCTGATTATGTGAATACTGAGAGGATATACAACAGTAATAGTGATGTTTATAAACTTAATTCAACTATTGTCTGAGACTGAGGGTAACTGGCAAGGTTAGCAACCTACCCAATGTAAAAACGAATACTGCTCAAAGAAACAATGTACAGCTTCGAAACCGGATTGATACTATGAAGACGACCGCGGCAAGAAATAAGGACAAGCGAAAAATATCCAAAACCCAGATGAAAATTACTGCATGGAATATTAGATCGCTCAACTCGAGACACCAATAAATAACACAAGTGCTAAAATAGAAACAAATAGACATTTGAGATCTACAGAAAACAAAAAATAAAGAAAAAAGACAATTATAATTAGGCGACACAGAAAATAACAAGCTTCACACAACAAGGGAAACATCTTATGACGAATTACAACAAATAGTAGATCAAGTAAGAGGGAAGATGATAATATTGGGAGATTTTAAGGCTTAAATAGGCAATCAAGTAATAACTAGAATTAAGCAAAAAGATAACGACAATGTTAAAAACCAAAATGGAGAACTGATGATAAACTTCTGCACAAATAACGAACTTAGAACTTGAATAAACAACACATTTGTTGATCACAAAGACCAACACAAATATACATTTAATAGTATCCGTGGACAAAGATCTATTTTAGATAACGTTATACCCAACAGATATATACATCCATCAAAAATAATCGCTGTAAGATGTCTCAACTCAGCAGATGTAGGTAGCAACCATAGCCTAGTATTATGTAAAAAAAAATCAGCATAAAATACTTCACACCCAAGAGAGCAGCGCCAACACAAGCAAAAATCAGAGTCAAAGGCCTAAATACGGAATCCACAGGATACTTATACAGAAACAGAATACAGAGCAGATTGCTGGCAATGACGTATTAGATAACGATAACTTCAAGGAAAGCTGAGAAAAACTCAAAAATAACATAATTAAAGCAGCAACAGAATCATTTGGAGAGAGAAAAGTATCCATGGTTTAGAGAGGAAGTGAATACAAAATGTAAAGAGAAAGAGAAAGCCTATTTACAATACACAACACAACAAACACAATAGGCATACAACCACTATAAGCGAATCAGAAATGAAACGAATACTTTAGTTAGACAAATAAAAAGGGAATACTAGCAGAGCTTCTCAAAATCAATGGAACACGACGCTATATTTATAATAAGGCAACTGTAAGAGAAATCACTAGAATACAACAAATCGGCATATTTATCTTTCGTGGACTTTAAAAAGGCATTTGACCTTGTAAAATTAAAGGACGTTATGCTTTTATTGTACACAAGAGAGATATCTCTAAGAATAATCAAAACGACCGAAAATATCTATCAAAATAACACAATAACAGTAAAAGTAGAGGAATAACTAACTGACCCTATTGAAGCTGACTATGAGATAAGACCTGAGTCCTCTATTTTCCAACCTGACTATGGATGAAATAATATAAAAAGTAAGAACTAAAAAAGGATAACAAATGGGAGAAAAACAACTTAAAATAATCTGATATCCAGACGACGCAATACTACTCTATCAAAGTGAAGATGATTTACAACGTATACTGCACCGACTTAACGTAACCGTCAGAAAATTTAACATGTTAACAAATAATAGAAAAAGTAATGGAGTTTAAATATCTAGGCATCACATTATCTAGCTACGGAAAGCTCGAAACAAATGTGAAAGATCAAGTGAATAGAGCAATCAGAATCGCAGGTTGCCTGAATGAAACAATATGGAGAAACAAAAATATCGCGAAAGAAACGAAAGGCAGAATTTATAAAACAGTCATCAGACTAATAATGACATACGCGGCACAAACACGACCTAACACAGACAGAACAAAAAAGATGTTAGAAACAGCAGAGATGAAAACAATTAAAAAAATTTATGGTAAAACACTATGGGACATAGCTGGAAGTACAGATATACACGTAAATGCAAGGTGAAGAACATCAAGGACTGAGTAAGAAATAGAAGAGTAGAATGGAACAATCATATAATCCTAATGACATCAAATAGAGTAGTAAATACGGCAAGAGACGGTTCCCCAATAGGAAGACGATCAGTATAAAGACCGCGAAAACGATGGAACGAAAACTTAATGAAGGCACACTGAAAAACAACCAGAGCCATGTCTACATAAAAAGAAGAAGACAAACTATTGTCTGTATAAAATATAATTACCTCTCTTAATGATTTTGAACCAACCCAATTGATACAAGGGGTACAACTCGGAAATTATTTTAATAATTTCGCATATGTATATGAATTATTTGTACAAGGAAGCAGTAAAACAAAAACACCGAAGATGGAAAAAGTTGTAAATAAAGTAATTTAATAAACATGTTTGTAAATAATCTCATGACAAACAAATATATCATTAGTTTTGATTCAACTGTAACAACTTATTTTGAAGTAACTAATAAATAAGGGACACACCCACTTGGATACCGAATATTGACATATTTTTAATAGAACGTCGATTCCACTTATGTATAGAAAAATATAGATTTGGAATCCAAAGATACTTAGTAGTATTGTAGAAGAATTAATTTTTAACGGAAAAACATTGTAAAATATAGTTTGTTGTATAAAAACAAAACTTATTTTTAAATAATTTTTTACTTACATCACAAAATCCTCCGCTATATTCTCCAAAATACTTATCTAATACTACAATTTCTGCAATTTTTTCAGAACAATTGTCACCAAACATGTGAAATAGAATAGTAAAAGGTTGTTCTTCATTAATGTACTTCTCGTTGAGTTTGTTATTAAACGGATACCAAATGATTTGTACGGGAATTGCACTAACATTCATTATTTTTATTTTCCTGTTGATATTTTCTGAGTGGAAGGCTACAGAACCAAACCTACAAAATAAATATAATAATTAAAAACAAATGGACTGATTTACTGGACACAAGACTTCAAGAAAACTTTGTAGCTCTTTAATTGTCCCATTTTCTATAAAGTATTAATTCACGTATTTTAAGATCCATTCGATAGAAAGTTTTAATTTGCGTTTTAAAAAATCTTCCAAGAAAAACACTTTAGTGCCCCTTCGAATAGAATAGAATAAAAAACAAAATTTAAATTTTTATTTTTAAATTGCCTTGGGTCAATCTGTTTCTCTGTAAGAATTGCATCTCACAAATAAGCACAATAAGTGCGTTAATTTACCAGATGTCTTTACGAAGATGTTTATTTACCATCTCTCTCTTTAATTCGTTTCTACTCTGTACCCACAGAGATATTTTAAAAATAAGTACTGAGTTTTCATTCCAAATAGACGTAATATCAACATATAACGCACCGATCAGTGTATTCAAGGTTTAAAGTATTCAAGAGGCGAGACTTTTCACTTCACGGGCTGGGGGAATTTTTACCGGCGAAAAATCATCCATACGTGAGAAATGAAATTATTCCTGGTTGAGATTTTGAACAAGTCGGGGGTCTGGCGTCGCCAGGCATTGGAATTGTCCCAGTACTATCAGATTCACATTTTGACTAAGATCTAGGCAGTTAAATTATAGAGTTATTATTAAATATGGCTAATTAAATCTATGATACAGCTATCAATAAATACAGCCAGTATGTAAAAACTTTATATTTCTGATTTCTCTGGTAATATTCTTTTCTTTTAGACCAACTATAAATAAATTCTAAAGAGATTGCTGAACGGCCATATAAAGTAAGTGGTATTTCTTGCTATTTGGCTATATACATATTTTGGTTTTAAGAGTTTTCCTTGTCCCTCGAAGTAAAGGTGAGGTGGTGCCATTTTCTTTTTTATTTGAGGTATCAACTAGAGGTATTTACTTCTAGAAAATAAATGACTATATCGCCATCTCACTATCCAATGCGCACCAAAGTTCACAATATAAATTACTCTCCTATCTCTCAACCTGGAACAGTGTACACTCTACAACAATATATTAGACAATTATCGTGGTTGTCGCAGCCAAATAAATGCTTGGAGGTTATTTTTACAGAAGATGCATTAAGGTAAAAAAATCAGACAGAGAGGACTATTGTTTCTGCGAACAAAAAAGGTGAAAAATCTATTTTTTTGGTGCATGCATTCTTTTGTCAATTATTTAAGTGCCTAGAAAGAGGTCCTCCTACTGTCGTCTCCGGTGTAATTAATAAACGTTTGAAAATGTGTTAGCAACTTGGTGCAAGTTTCCATGTTTATTAATTTTTCTAACTATTGCGCAATATGGTGTAATATTGCGTAGTTAGCCGGTACGCTCTTATTGTGGCATTGTCTTGAAGAGACAATGCCTTTATGGTTTTATTGGTGGTGGAAATAAAACACAGTCTTTCTAAGAAGAAAAAAACTCAGCTTCAGAGTCTTAGAAAGTTTGCAGAGCCCTTCGAGCAAAGTGCTCTAGGGAGCTACCCTACACGGGTAAAACTACACCATACACTACTTGACTTGACTTGAGATCCGAAAATGTCCCATATTTAAAGATAAATTAACTTTTATATGAAACTTTTTCATTTCTCAACCAATTAAATTTAATTATAAGTTCCAGAAGGAAGGGCGATGCACATCGAGGTGCGTGATTGGTGGCACCTGGATGACATCCCCCCTGCTTTGGAGACTCTGAGGCTGATAAAAAAAGCTAATTTTATTAAAAAAACTTAAGAAAAACATTTTTTTTACAATTCACATATATAAAAGAAAAAAGATGCATAAAATATATTAAAAATGTATATGTCCATATTGTCAAATTAACTTACAGTTCTCTAACACACACTACACTCGCGTACACTTGCGTAGCACGCACTTGCACTGCACAAAAACACTCACAGGCGGTGGTCGGTGTTGTTGACAGCATCTGCAGGTCCATCCTCGGCGATGTGCTCGTTCTACGGCGGCTTCGTCCTCTCTAGCTATACGTTTCCCATCTGCATGTCGCCGGTGTGTCGTAGGCGAGTTTGCCTGAGCCTCCGTGGTGACTCTGGACCACATAATGGTAGGGCAGGCAGTGACTGGCTACTGCGGAGACATCCATCGCATCAGGTACTTAGCATCAAGTAGGCTGGCTCGTCGGAGATATGGCACATCGACGGTTTCAGGGCTGCAGAAGGTGGATATCGGCGTGTTAGTTTGGTGTACTAACTTCCGTAGCTTCTCCCCGCTGTTTTCTTGAGTGGTTTTGATGCAAGCGTCGTGTTGGAACTTTTGCGATTTTCGATCGCGGAGCATGAGAACTCTGACATCTCGGAGTCGTGGTAGAATTCGTTAAATGGTTGGGCGCCATGTCGTCTCCGGTGTAATTAAAAGACGTATGAAAAAGTGTTAGCAACTTGGTGCAAGTTTCCATGTTTATTAATTGTTCTAACTATTGCGCAATATGGTGTAATATTGCGTAGTTAGCCGGTACGCTCTTATTGTGGCATTGTCTTGAAGAGACAATGCCTTTATGGTTTTATTGGTGGTGGAAATAAAACACAGTCTTTCTAAGAAGAAGAAGACTCACCTTCAGAGTCTTAGAAAGTTTGCAGAGCCCTTCGAGCAAAGTGCTCTAGGGAGCTACCCTACACGGGTAAAACCATGTACTAGACACTACTGACACTACTCACACTACTGACTTGAGATCCGAAAATGTCCCATATTTAAAGATAAATTAACTTTTATATGAAACTTTTTTATTTCTCAACCAATTAAATTTAATTATAAGTTCCAGAAGGAAGGGCGATGCACGTCGAGGTGCGTGATTGGTGGCACCTGGATGACACTACATTGAGGACGAAAGTGAAGCAGCCCCATATAATGTTAATTAATTTCGATAAAAGCCTTGGCATTCTAGCGTTTATATAAATTATGATTTAACATAAAATATCTACTTAGGTACAGGTTCAGACAGGTTGTACTGTGCAAACTATTGCCAAGGTATACATACTATGAAGTAAACCAAAATCAGGTAGCATTACTTTACTCAAATAAATAAAAGATAATATACACAATGTACCCTTATATAAAAAAACAAAATTATATTAAAAAATAAGTAGGAACTATTTTGTTACTTCATATCTAAATTCAGCAGCTTAGATTACAATTTAAAACGTATATGTGAGTATATCTCTTTCTTACGATTTTGTTCCAGCGGAAAAAGTGTATCTTCAACCAGATATAGAACTTATTGGGGTAAGGAAGGAGAGGTGTGGCCTACTACAGTTAGTCGATGTTGATGATTGATTCGTTAATGACCGTGACAGAACTACAAATTTAGATCAGGACTTGTGAGTTAAAATTAATTATAATAATAAAGATAGTTGATAAGTTAAAAGGTTTAAAAAGTTCAAACTATAAAAAAAAGCCGATGAGAAAAGACTAATAGATATGTGATAACAAATAAGAAGTTCAAGAAGAAGAAATAAATATAACTTACCACCTTATAGCACCAAAAAACAGAATAATTAATGGACTGCTGCTAAAATAAACAGCTTTAACGGTCCGGTTTTTTAAAACACAAATTTTAGTCTCCATCAATGTTATTATATTTTAAATGAAAATAAATGGTACCAAAAAATATGCAATACAGTAGATCTAGAATTTATACAAACCTTCAATAATTTATGACTCTGGCAACTCTAATTTCTGGTCGATTTTTGTCACGCGAAATACTCACTCTTAATGTACTTACAAATCAATAGCCGTACTTGCGCTTCATCAAATCACAGCAGTTAAAGAATTTATTTTTAATAAAATCACTACAATCACAAATAAATGCAATAATTACCTAATTGTTGGATATTTAGTAATACAATTTAGTGCCAAGGGAATTTGAACTGGACATCCAACAACTTCAATTATCATAGAAAAGTGATAATCTGGAATTTCCGACACTTCCACAATTATTTCCTCTGTATATATGCCAAAAGTGTTTGCATATATCCAAAAATCTATTCTTAAAGCGCAATATCCTTCAATTTGATCTTCTTGAATATCTGGTTGTACGACGATTCCATGAGGTGTATCTTTGCATAGATCTACTAAAATAAAAAAGCACTTTATTAGGAGCAGTAATTACTAGACTACCAAGATATGATCACTATATGTTCCACAAGGAACAACATAGTGACATGACTACCGAAAAATTTATAATTTATAAATAAGATTAATTCAACTAAACTTATTTAACTGCATATGTTAATAATAATAAGAATCTTACCAATATTTTTTACTTTCTGTCTCACAGCAGTATGATCAAAATTTTTGTGGTAATAAAAGTTTCTCAATTGAATGTTATAAATTACAGATATAGGGCTAATGTTCTCTATATAAATTGATATTCTTGTAGCTAAAACATGTTAATGGTAAAAGGATTTTTCAAACAATGATAAATATATACAAGTATAAGATAGTGTAATATTTATTTTAAGTTATGTAAAGTCTTTTGACACTAACACTAAAATATAACTAATTTATAACATGTATTTATCTAACCGTACAAATTTATATTTTAGACTCCCAAATCTAAATTGCTCTCATATATATATATATATATATATATATATATATATATATATATATATATATATATATATGTATATATATATGTATATATATATATATATATATATATTATATACATACATATATAGATATATGATATACATATACCTATATGTATATTTTTTTGAATCTTCGACCCACTTTCAGAACATCGTGGAATTATCTCTACAGCGGTAGCTTCTTCGAACAACTCCAAGGTTCGATCAGGAGAGTTGTAAGGGCTAGCGTGACATTAGTTTCAGATAGATGACGATATGAACGGTACCAAACAAGGGTAACTCCGTAACTATTTAAAATCCATCAGAACTATCTCTCCCATTAACACGCTAGAGAAAATCCTTGAGAGTATCAAAAAGAAGAGACTTTGGGTACGTTCATAACGGTGACCATCGCATCGGATCCTCGCCTAGAGCATAGCGTTGACAGTGAACGCTCGCATTTAAAATAATGCATGTATTTTACCTATCGATTGATAATAGGTACGATCCTATGGTCTTAGCGAGGGTCGGCGCCTCGTTATGAGCGCTCAATAAGGGTACGTTCATAACGGATACCATGTGAACGCTCATAACGAGGCGCCGGCCCTCGCTCCGACCATAGGATCGTACGATATCGATATCGATCGATATCGTACGATCTAATACTACTAAATACAATATTTTAAATGCGAGTATACCTTATCGCATCGTATCCTGCCTAGATCATAGCAGTGGCAGTGAATTAAAATAATGAATATATTTTACCTGGCGATTGATAATATGGTACGATCCTATGGTCAAAGCGGGGGTCGGCACCTAGTAGTGAGCGCCCACTTACGGTATTTCTTGAAGCTCACAGCAGCATTTCAAATTATCAATATAGGTTACAATCTGAGCAGTCTACTTTTATTGCATTATTGTACCTCATAACGTGTCTAGTTGTACTTTTGATTAATTTGGCACGACGGACGGATCAACAGACTGATTGCAATCAGGCAACTGTTATAATTAATATGTAAAACCTTATCGTTACGCAGAGTCTACGGCACTTGTCCCACAAAACGGTATAAAGCTACACCACTCTCATCACCTAATTCCCATAACGATAGCTGTCTACCAAAAGTAAATAACTGCAAATATTTCCTCATCACCCATTACTAAAACATATCCTTATTAACATAAGTTTTTGTAGTATATATTTTTTATTTCAAGCGCTGAAAAAGCAGCCCCTTCATTTAACCTGCTAAACAGTCAGCTTTGAGCTCTTTCGTGTCAGACAAGCTCAGACAACCTTCCGACTTTGCAGTACTCCGGTACACATAAAACTACCAGCATCAGCTTTGTACGTAACAAAGTGATTAAAAATTACAAATCCTGAAGAGGATAGTTAAAAATCCTAAACAGGGACAATACGATAAACTAAAACATTGATGCATCCTGAAAGTAACAGAATAACTCGAAAATATCTGACTTGTACTGCTTATCAATAGTTTATTGATCATCAGTCTTCACTGAATAAGGTGCCATTAACAAATTTTTAAACGAACAATGGGAAACACTAAAAAACTGCCTCCTCGCTCCATGCAAAGAGATATTAAAAGAACCGACACGAAAGAAAGACAATTGGATGACCGACGAGATACTCGGCATGATGGAACAACGAAGACAAGCCAAGAACAAAGACAGTCACAATTACAAAATCATTAACAACGAAATCAGAAAAAAGATAAGAGAGACAAAACAAACTTACTATGAGGAAAAATGTAAAGAGATAGAGGATCTTCAGAACAAATACGACCTATTCAACATACATAAAAAGGTTAAAGAAATAGCAGGACTGCAAAAAAGAAACCACAATGCAACTCTTTTAGATAAAAATGGAAATACTATGATAACGACTGACGAAAAACTAAAACGATGGGAAGAGTATATGGAAGAGCTCTTCGACGACGAAAGAGGAAACCCACAAGACTTGTCTTTTGAGGACAGAGAAACAAGTGCAGAAATTACAAAGGAAGAAATAATGTATGCACTAAAGAACACCAGAAACGGAAAAAGCCCGGGGCCAGATCAACTGCCTATTGATATCCTTAAAATAATAGAAAATGAGTACATTGATGTCCTCTTAAAGCTTTTTAATAAAATTTATCAATCGGGTGACATACCCAACGAATGGTTGACCTCAACATTCATTTGTCTCCCAAAAAAGAAAAATGCTAGAGAATGCACTGACCACCGTACCATAAGCCTGATGTCTCACACACTTAAATTGTTTTTAAAGATCATTCATAAACGCATTTACAAAACACTTGATATGGATATTGAAGAAACTCAATTTGGATTCCGTAATGGCGTAGGTACCCGTGAAGCTCTATTTGCATTCAACGTACTAATCCAGAGATGCTTGGATGTGAACCAAGATATGTACGTCTGTTTCATAGACTACAACAAGCTTTCGACAAAGTCCGCCACAAAGAGCTAATGGAGATCCTCAAAGCAAAACAAATACAACACAATGACCTTCGAATTATAACAAATCTATATTATAAACAGCAGGCACACGTACGCATTAATGAACACACATCAGAAGAGTTCGAAGTTAAAAGAGGAGTGCGACAGGGGTGTGTATTGTCACCACTACTATTCAATGCATACTCTGAAGAAATTATGAAAAGAGCTCTTGAGGGAGAAACAGCAGGAATCAAAGTCAATGGAACACCAATTAACAACATTAGATATGCGGACGATACTATCATAATAACAGACAACCTCCGAGACCTCCAAAAGCTAATGAACAAGATAGTTGAGTATGGAGAGGAATATGGATTATCAATAAACACCGAGAAAACCAAATTTATGAGGATATCAAAAACCCAAAATAATGGTGAAAGCCTGACAATTAACGGTAGTGCTTTAGAACAAGTTGAAAACTACCACTATCTTGGCACAATAATTAATCACACAAACGATTACTCCAAAGAAATCAAAGTTCGAATAGAGAAAGCACGTACAAACTTCAATAAAATGAGAAAGGTACTTTGTGCAAGAGAACTAAAATTGGACTTGAGAGTTAGGCTGGCAAGGTGCTATATTTTCTCGACTCTGCTTTATGGGATAGAAGCATGGACACTTAACGCGTCGACTGCTAAAAAGTTGGAAGCATTTGAAATGTGGGTGTATAGAAGAATCCTGAAGATATCATGGACCGAGCATGTAACAAACAACGAAGTCATGAGAAGAATCAACAAAAGAATGGAAGTATTGGAAACCATCAAGACACGAAAGCTGCAATACCTGGGGCATGTTATGCGTAATGAGAGATACAACCTACTTCAATTGATTATACAAGGGAAAATCCAGGGCAAGAGAAGTGTAGGAAGAAGAAGAATCTCATGGTTGCGTAACTTGAGGGAATGGTACGGATGCACATCAATTGAACTATTCAGAGCAGCAGCATCTAAGATCAGAATAGCCATGATGATTGCCAACCTCCGTCGCGGAGATGGCACGTGAAGAAGAAGAACAAATTTTTGTCAGATTAACATTTGTGTACCCCTACTGAATTAATTTCATCTAATATCTTGTCTCAATTTGTATTAATTTTTTTCTTTTTTTCTTGTAAATACTCATATACATATATTTCTCCATTCAATTGTTAGATTTAGTATTCAGATAGACTCATAGCGTTTCATTGTCCTAGCTCTTAAAATTTTAACTGTGCTTTACTTCTAACACCCCGTAGCTTATGATTACGTCTTACTTCCAAGTTTCACCCGATAATTAATTTTGTCTGGGTGTATATTTATGTTAGCAGTACGTAGTATTTCTCACGAAACCAACTGCATATTATAAACTTAGCTGCATTTCTTTTTTAAGTGCTAATTTATAATATCTATATTATCATTAAGTCTGGCAATAGGGTATATAAAAAATCCAAACGCCGAGTTTTGAGGCATTATTAGTTTTGTTATTGCGATTGCTGGTGACGTTTAATAATTCGTTTTTTTTTTTAACTACGATTGTGTGATCGATAATACGTATTTTTTGCGGTAAGATTTAAATTCTTTATCACTCTCAATAAAATATAAAATATATAAATATTTTTATTATTTTCATAGAATTATTTTGTTTAGGCTACTTACGGAGCCACCCCTTGTCAATATGTCATCAATCTTCTTTCTTCATCGTCTTAAAGCCGACGTGTTAAAAAAGGATTTTTTTTTTTTCGGTAACATATGGCCTCCAAAGGTCTTAGATCATCAGAACCATCTGAGAAAAAAAGGTGAAAAAGTAAGAAACCGTATCTAAAAGTGGAAAAGCTTCGGTGTTTGGAAGATATATGTCTATTATATAGCTTGGTACTGCAGACGACGTTGATAGGAAATTATCTTCAATGGCTGACAATTAAAAAATATTGTGATAGGGTAAGGGGTTGTCTTCTATTGAGTTTTATGGTATTTTTTGAAATGCTGCAGAGACTGAATGGCATCAAGGATCATTCTAGTAACTTTGATTTCATAATTTCATAAGCAGATCGTGATCCATTGTTTTTCTATCAGACTTTGTGCTCTATAAAAAACTTGTTCAAATTTTCTTTGTGTCAATTTGGATAATTTTATCTATTTCATATTTTTTGTTCCTGTTTTTCTCATAAGACAAATTAATTATTTCAAATCAAAAATATATTAATATTTTAAATTAATGTTTATTAATATTTTTTGACGTTATTCTATATGAGCTTTCATTTTTATGACATTCAAACGAACTAATCCCATTTAGTTCTCCTTTAAACACTATAACCATTTTGAACACTTAGAGTAATGTATCAGTATCATCATAAAGGTCATACTGCGGCTTGTTTTTTTTTGTTTTTTCATTTTGTTGATATTTGTTTCGTTATGAACACGGGATGCAGAAAGAATAAAACATGGGTAGTATACACAAGGAACGCAAGAGGGACAACATGGATAACAGCAAGGGGAGCAGCAGGGTGAACAGCAAGGTGTGCAGCAAATCGTTTTAGATATTAGGTAGTTTAGATATTATTGTAGATTTTATTCAAAATGAAATCACTGCGAATTTTGAACGGTTGCTCGAAATTCTGTTTCTGAATTTTGAATTCTTCTTGATTTTTTCTAAATTTTAATTCTGAATTCAAATTTAGAATCACAATTTTGAGTAAACGTTCAAAATTCGTAGTGATTTCATTTCAAATAAAATGTACAAGAATATCAAAAATACCTACATATTTTAAACACTTGGCTTGTTTATAAAAATTTGGCACTCCTAGAAGGAACCTTCTGAAGTGTCTGATTTAGTAGTTGTTTTAACTCGCATAAACACCACCTGAACCCTTTTAGTCTTGGTGCAGAGGTCTTAATGATTACCAGTTAAATTAATAATTATTAATGGTAAAACTAAAAACTTAATTTTCAATTTTCCAATCTTTTCTTTCCCAAATATTTGCGAATCCATTTAGTAAATAATGCTGCTAACATAAATTGCCACATATTGCCACACATTACTATTTTTATTGGAAATAAGCTACAATTTTACTTTTAAATTAAGTTTATATAACGTGTATTAAGTTTGTGTAATTAACATTGTTATTAATGTTTACTATTAATGTTTTGTATTTTGAGAACGATTTCCGAAGTGGAAATCGAAACGTCAAATAAACTTAATTTTAAAGTAAATTGTGGCTTATCTCCAACAAAAATAGTAAATTGCATTAAGAAGACCCAAGAAAATAGCTTACAAACAATATAAGTTGATTATTTCACACTAAAATTTCAGCATTTTTTTTTTGACAAATAAAAATCCTATTTTATATTTTCTTTAAAAAGTGTTCTGCCGTAACTGGAAACTTATTAAGGTTCATATTTTCCATTTTGTATTGTACTGTACCTGTACCGGAACCAATGCAACCACCCTCCACTCTCCGTTAAAATGGTGGTGTTTTCTTCTGCACTGTTTGCTCCAAGTGAAAATTACATACACTCAAGGAAAGTGTTGATTATGGTCGTATTTAATTTATACACTCACGAAATAATAATTAAGCAAATATATGTTCTACAAAAACTGTCTAACGAAAATTAGGTACCAAGTAATTGGTAACATATACAGTAAACGTACCAGTAAAAGCTTGTATATTACGTATTTCTATAACATCTTCATGCAGAAATAGACTTTCGTCGGAACTTTGCCTTAACATATATTCTAAATTTTGATCTGCTATTCCTGAGAATATGGATGTAGTACTTTTATTCTGAAAATCTTCCTCACCTTCTGTGGACTAAAAGAATAAGTTCAATATTTGTGTTAAAGAATAGTGTAAGAGAAACCGCAGTAACTTAATTAATTTGCATATTTGTTAATTATATACGAGGCTTGTTTAATTGAAATTCATCTTTGGTCCCGAATAAATTTATTGTCAAATATATCTACAAATAACACATGCTTGTAACTAAAAATTTTTTGAAAGTTGTTTGAAATTTGATAACTGCCTTTTATGTATTTTTCAGCGCTAATTTTAATAATGCAAACCATTTTTGTATATCATGTCAGATTTTCTAACAAAGTAGGGTGTATGTTTGGGTATAAAAATGTCTCACAAAATGTAAGCAATTTTTCACCTTTTTCCAACGTTATTAAATTTAGTTTCTTTATTAATCCTGTTTTAAACTACATTTCCTGTACTAACATTTCTCTTTAAAAGTCCATATAATAAGGCTTTCGCTTTCTGTCGAAGCTTCTTTTACTGCTTTTCCGGCTTTGGTCTCATTGAGGATTATCTCTTTTTATCATCCAACAGTAGTCTACTATCATAAGAACGTTTCTTCTTTCCATTTATTTGATGCATTGGTGAAATCTTTCGCCCTGATCTAGGTTTACCAGGAAGTAGTCAAGATTTGAGTGAAGAAAGTGAAGTTTAACCCTCATGTTACAGCCCAGCTTCTTAAAGTTGTCGATCATGTCTGCGATGATTGTCTTGTCCGACCGGTGTACGGTCCGACAAAGATTTCTTACTTTAGCCTTTCCCTGGATAAAGCTGGAAACTGTCCATAAAGATATCTGAAACACTCCCTTTTTTCAGTCAACGCCTTAACAAATTGTTTCATTAGCCCCAACATCAAGAAAGCTAGGGAATTTTGTATAGCCACTTTGTCGACCACGCAGCATTAAAATAATTTTTAAATCAGCATACAATGTCCATTTGTGGTATCAATAGCAGAGTTTACTTAAAACTAGTTAAAGGTTTTTGTAACATTCTTTCAAGTGAACCGAGTGTCCAGCTGGTATAGAAGCATACCTATTGCCATTGTGTACAAGTATTGCTTTAAGGCTTTTTAAAAAATAAATAAAAATTCTCTACTTATTAGAAGCATATTCTAGTTTGAAATGTCCTATAGGTCCAGGAAAATCACTGCAAAACACCAGGTCTCTTCTTGTGGGAAGAAAGAAACAAGTTTCTTTTTTCTACATCTATACTAAGAAAAGGATGTATTCGGAGCCAACATATGTTTATTTTTCAATATAAATCCTAAAACTTCTGCCGATTATTTAGAAAGGCCTTGGTCTGTTACTAAATCGTTCAGTTTAAATTGTTAGAATGGATTGAGATCGATTGTACCAGGATCGTAGCAATCACTGTCTTCTTCACTATCACCTTGCTGATCCAATGGCTCGTGAACATCATGTATATCGTCCAAAGAATCTGGAGGAGAGAGTATTGGCACTTTACATTCATGAGGAACAAGGCGAATGGCTAGTTAAATTTTAGCTCTTTTCCACAGTTTTAGTTTCAGTGTCGTTGTTTTTTATTATCACTTTTATAACGACCACCTCAAAACAACGAAATTTCAACACAAATCAAAATTTAACCATTGCGCATATATAAATAACTTCGTTGCAAAGATGACAACTAATCAAAAAATTCCCTTTTAAGATAAGCACTTACCGATATTTTAACAATCTTATTACTCATTGTAAATGATTCATTTTATAATTTAAATTCTTGAGTATTAGTACAGTTAAAATTATTAGACGATAAATACGCAAGAGAAATTAAACTTTTTTTCTACTTTGAAGGAACCGAATTCAAAATTATTCTGCACATTATATTTGAAGCATAATTTGGTTAAAACATCTCATTTTGGATATAAAAAAATATCTTTATTATTTGTCTGGACTAAAGGTGGTATTTGTTTAAATTTGCCGACGGACGATAGGTAGATGTAGGCAACTCTACCAACAATATATTTCTTGAAAAATACATCAATATACTATTCCGTTAACTCTATAATACAGTGGTACCTCGATATACGAGCGCCCTAATATACGAGTATTTTGAGATAAGAGCCACGGAGCGAGCGATATTTTGCTTTGAGATGAGAGCAAGATTTGAGATACGAGGAATTGATTTTTATTCAAATTCATACCTCTTATTTGACTACTAATTTGCTTTGTAAGTAAAAAGTTTTACTGGTAATAGATCTTTACGGCCTCACCATAAAGATCATTTTACGGGTTTGTACGTGACTATTACTTAGACCGACAAATTAAATGGTCATTGGAAGTTAAATCCGACAAAAATTCGGATTCTAACACTAACCATATTGAACTCTCGGTGTAATTTACACTGTGTAAATTTGTACTATAGACCTCAGTCTGTCTGCTTTGCTTGTTTCCTCATTTTCGAAGTATTGTTGATAAGTTGGGTTCACGTTTTGTGCTTTTTGTACATTACAATAGTATATTTATTTTTACAAACATGGGTTCGAAGAAGAAGATAATGTCTATTGAACTAAAACGTGAAATCATTGAGAAACATGAGCAAGGTGTACGAGTAACGGACTTGGCGAGGATGTAAGGGCGTACCACATCAATGATATGTACTGTACTTAAACGGAAGGAGGTGATAAATGGTATAATGCGAAAGGCGTTACAATAATTTCTAAGCTCCGGACTTCTCTCCTTGAAAAGATGGAAAAACTACTAATGGTGTGGATGACAGAGAAGCAGTTTCAAGGAGGAACCTTAACACAAAACATCATATGTGAGAAGGTACATCATTGATCGGAAGACTCGCTAAAAGCCAGTCAGGGCTGTTTTGAAAACTTTAGAATGAATAGACAACTTTAATAGAAGCCAAACGATACATCCCCCAACAAGTCTTCAACTATGACGAGACAGGGCTTTTCTGCAAAGAGATGCCGAATAGGACTTTCATAACGGCAGAGGAGAAGACGATGCCAGGTCACAAACCTATGAAAGATAGATTAACTCTACTACTGTGCACCAATGCGAGTGGCGACTGTAAAATCAAACCTCTATTAGTGTACCATTCAGAAAATTCCAGAGCCTTTAAGTCACATAGGATTTTAAAAGAAAAACTACCAGTTATGAGGAGGAAGAAATCCAAAGGCGTGGGTCACTAGGAAATTCTTTGTGGAATGGATAAAGCTGGTGCCACTCCTGTTAAAAAAATATCTACAGCAAAACAAGCTACCCATGCAAATCAATTTGTCCTCGATAATGCCCCTTCTCACCCACCAAATCTCAAAGATGATTTACTCCAAGAGTTCCAAGTTTATAAAGATTCTCTATCTACCAGCCAACACCACTCTCATATTGCAGCCCATGGATCAGCAAGTGATTTCTAATTTTAAGTTGTATACTAAGCACATTTTTCGGCGCTGCTTTGACGTGACGGAGAACACAAACCTTACCCGTCGACAGTTCTGGTAGGGCTTTTTAACATAGTAATATGCCTAATAATTATTGAGCAGGCCTGGCTAGGTGTTACAAGGACCTTAACCTCTGCATGGAGGAAGCTGTGGCCTGAGGCCGTAGATGAAAGGGCCTGCGAAGGACTGGAACCCGAAGTGCCAGTGGTAGATGAAATTGTTTCTCTTGGAAAATTCATGGGTCTAGAGGTGGATGAAAGAGATGTGAACGAACTTCTCAAGGAACAGTCACAGGAGCTGACAACCGAGGAGTTAGACGAACTACATTCGCAGCAGCATACGGTGGTTCAACCAAAAATTAGTTTTGAAGAGGAGCCAGAAATGGAAGACGTTGTCTCTACAAGAGATATAAAGGAGATCCTGGGAATGCCTGGGAAATCCTGCAACTGGTCGAGCATCAGTGTTGTTCAACGAAACTTATCTAACACATTTATGTGAATATTCAATGTTCTAAAAGACATGAAGAAACAAACCTCCTTGGACAGTTTTTTTAAACGATCTGCAGATGAAAATAAGCAAAGTGGGACGAAAAAAGCGAAGACCACTGACGAAAATTAAGTGCTTCCGTAAGTACTTTTTTCTTATGTTTTTACAGAATATGTATGTATTTTTTGTTACTTATAAATAAATGTTTCTTCTTTTAAATACATTTCTCTTATTTATAAACACTTAACAAAAACAACTAACGTGCTTTTTTGGGACTGGAACGGATTAATAACGTTTCAGTTAATTTCGATGGGGAAAATTACTTTGACATACGAGCAATTTGACACACGAGCAAGATTACGGAACGAATTACACTCGTATGTCGAGGTACCACTGTACTTTAATAATTTTATAAATACAGAAAATAAAAAAACTTTGAAATATTTAAGTAGAAAGGTTTTTACAAATAAACAAAACAAAGGATTTCATAAGCTAATAAGTTCTTGTCAATAACGTACCGCTGGTAGTCAAGGGGTTAAAAGTTACATTATATTTTACAAGTATAAATGTAGAATAGAATTGAACGTTTCCGTAAAGGTAGAATATAAGGCTCCGTATGGACTCTGCATTAAATTTAAGGTAACTTTTAATATTTATAGGGATATTTATTGGATAGCCTTAAATTATAATCATATATATATATATATATATATATATATATATATATATATATATATATATATATATATATATATTTATATATATATTTTGTTTACTACTACTATACCTTAAGACTGTTTTTACATTCTAGCGGAAGCTTAAATTCATGTTCGTCGGTCGTAAAATTTAGTTTAATAACATCTTGATTTAGTTCTTTCGTAACTTTATCTGACTGAGATGCAGAATTATTATATTCTTCATGTATAAGTCTCTAAAAATAAAACGTGTTTGTAACTCTAAATAAAAAATTACTTCCGTTTAAAAAATAACCTATGTATTAGGCTAAAGTGTGTAGTTAGTGACTAGGCGGGCCAGATAGCTCTAATAGTAGAAATTTTCAGTATCATACAAAAGTTCCAGGTTCGATCCCTAGGGCCAGCCAAAACATCTAGATACATAATATATATAGTAAACGTTAAATATGTATATATATATATATTACAGGATCCAACTTGTAAATACGTACAATATATTTTAGAGACGGCTATCGCCGTATTCCCGTTCTCCTCCGTCAATCCTCCCGGTCCAAGGCATGCTCAAACCGTAGGTGTTTAAACCATTTTAAACTTTTTCTTTCTAGTTCAGGGGTCGGCAAGTAATTTTATGTGGGGTCCGGATACTAGAAGAAAATTTGAACAAGGTCCAGAAAAAAAAACAAATGATAACATTTAACCCTGGTACATCACACTTATTTTTTAAGGCATGAACTTCACACTCGGGTCTCAGAAACCCAAAGCTGTTTTTTAGCAAAAACACAGAAAATGTGAATATTTTATGGATTTGGGAGAATATCTAATCTTAGTAGAATGTGTAGAAAAAAATTTAAGCATGGTGTGGTATTTCACAAAGAGATATATTGAAATGATATTGATTGTTGAAATTCAAAAATAACATAAAATAATATTCAAACATAAAACATTGTTATTAAAACAAATAAACATTAAATTGAAATTATCATCTACAAAATACACCTGTATAACTATCCTTGTAACAAAAAGATAAACTCTTTTGGTAAAATAAGTCTTAGTTATTCTTAGCCAGGTCTCTATGTTCCATGCAATATGGTCTGCGACACTCAGAACACGCAAAACGGGTTTTTCTATCTTTTCCTTTTGCACAAAAGCAGCATCTAACTTTTTTTGTTTAATGAACATCATGTTGTGGTGGGGGACTTCAATTCCCAGAATTTCAAAAATTCTTTGCCGCAGTGTTTTTTGTAAAGTAGCCACGGTCAATCGTTCTTGTAACCATGGTTCAATTAGACTTATTCCTAACTGCTTTAGAAAAGATTTTCGATTATTGTTTCTACTTTCCTTTCAGTGGGGATTTGAGAGAGAAAACAAAACCATTGCATTTATTCCACTAGCATCAAGTATATTAAAAAAAAACTCGTAGCGGCCAACGTCTGGTCTTCCGTGAGGTAGTGTAAGAATGGCAGAGCTGATCAAATATATCTGTTCCTCCCTTCGTTTCATTATACGAATGTATAATATTGGGCTTACCCGTAATGGCATTAAGAGAGTCATCAGAATGCAATGTTGACAGCAAAAGAACAATTTTGTTTTGTTTAGGAGTATATGAAACAAGAGTTTTATTTCTATCAAAAGCAAATAGCGATGTACCTACTTCTTTTTTTTTTGGGGAATGTAGCAGGTATTTCTCTCTTATTTTTTCTCATAGTACCTAGGAGAGTTAATTGATACTGTTCTAACATTTGTTCAGCTAAGGGAATTGACGTAAACCAATTATCAACAGTGAGGTTTCGGTTAGTTCCATGTATTGGTTGTGAAAGTTTTCGAACATAATAAGCCGGTACTGATTCGTTGTTTTCTGTGGTTACTCTTCCAACGTATGGAATTGCATTGAGCATATAATATGTTTTTGAATCATTTAGCATCATTATTTTCATTTCATACTTATCAGGCTTACTAGTCATGTAGATTCGAAATGGACATTTTCCTCTATATCCTACAAGCTGTTCATCTACAGTACAGTATTCGTATGGTGTATAGTACGATTTACAGTTATTCACAAAAATGTCGAATAATTTTCGTATAGGTGCCAATTTATCCACTAATTTTCTTTCTGCTCTACTGTCCTTACTATCAAACCTCAGACATAAGGCTATAAATTGGAATTGCTGCTGTGACATCGTCGCCCGAAATATTTCATTTCCAAATTTTACTGACCAAAGTTCATCTAAGTTACAGTTAGATACTCGTAATGCACCTGCTAAAAATAACAGCCCAATGAAAGCCTTCACTTCTGTTCTAGTTACTGGTCTTATGTAACTCTGCTGTCTAATATCATTGCATTTACGAATGACTTCTTCATTTGAGTGCAAAACAATAACATCTATCATTTGTTCGTTGAATAACAAATTCCAAGATTATTCAGAAGATTGAACTGTGCTCGCTTCTCCTTTGGGGCCAGGTAAATTGCTCTTCAACGTAATCTTCATCAGACTCGTCCCCTCTAAACATATCGTCTACGATGTCGTTCTCACTATCATTCTCCCATAAATTGTCTGCCTCTCTCTGTAATTCTACCTCAGTTAAAGGACGACGATTTTCTCTGCTAGTTGATGCCTTTACTCGACTATTTTCTCTACTAGTTGACGCCATTATACTAAAATAAATAAAAATAAGTTGAAATAAAATTATTACCGTAAACATCACCTTTGGGTTCGGGGTACCCATGTTTGTACTTCTGAAAATATCTTACCTCGTTGTTTCACTAAAATGCAGCGGATGACTCGTATTCTAACTCGGCTTACGACAGACTGAATTAACATAAAGTGACGACACACATAAACCACTCATGCGCATGTCACATTGCAACCAGCATGTTTCGCCTGTTTGTTATATACTCAAAATTTGCCCTGGCTCCCTACATATCTATATTTTGTGAGAAAGAGATCACATGTTCTTTTATTAGCCAGAAACGTTCAATAACTTGACCTTTACTTAACCGAAGAGCATTATTGTGTTATAGTAAATCAGAATATGCCGAATCACATACAGAAAGAAACTCCTTGAAATGTCGGTGCTGAAGAGCAGAATGGGATTTCATAAAATTAATTAACTTTACTAAAATGTCCATGACTTCTTTAAGTCTAGCACTAAGTTTTCCACAAAGGGCTGCCTGGTCTATTATGCACTGATTTGTTACCCCTGATTCTTTTTACTACACCTTTTTCTTTACCAATCATTGCTGAGGCCCCATCAGTAGAAAGCGAAATCATTTCATTATAACTGGTGTTAGATTTAGAAATTAATTCATCAATAACCTTGAATAAATCTTCTCCTCGAGTGTTACCTTTCAGCGGCAATATTGCTAGCAACTTCTCCCTAAAAATCTTGTTCATCATCAACAATGTCACATGATTCGTCAAGTGCTATGGCGTAGTAAGGTGCCTTTTGCAAAAGATTAAGAAGAGAGTTTTTAATATCAGCAGCTAAAATTCCGTTCTTCGTGTATTACTTCGTGCTGACAATGAGATGCTTTGAATTGCTGAGGCAACATCTTTTTTTCTTTAAAAAAAAAGTAAGTTAGCTACTGCCAGCATACATTCCTTTACTATCTCAGAATCAGAAAATGGTTTTTGGTGTTAATTAAGTATCCAGCACACACGTAACGCTGCCTCTGTGGATTTTTCTTGGTCGCTCATGCAGCGAACCAGGATTTTTGTGCTTTTTTCGTAAGAACTAAGATATACCCAAAGTTTTTTTTTACGCGCCTGACTGCCAATAGGAAAGTTTTTGTGGTACTGCTGATGAGTTGTTTCGTAGTGTCGCTTCAAATTTCCACTTTTGATTAAGGCGACAGTTTTATTGCATAAGGCACACCGGAACCGCTTGCGGCCTATCAGGCAGTGTAAAACAATATTGTTCAGTCCATTCTGCCAGAAACTTCCTATTTTCACTGTCCACTTTTCTCCTTTTCGGATCCATATTAACGTAGGTACAAAAAGATGTTTTATAAAATGAACGAAAATGCGAGAAATCACAAAACAAATTAACGGTAGTGCGCTACGTGCATGTCAGTGACCAGCTAGTGAGCGACTGTCAGTCAGTAGCAGCAGCGTTGCAAGACCCATAAATTTTATTTCCCCAAATTGTGTTTTAAAAGTTGCCAGATTTTGAACAGAATTCCCCAGATTTATATATTTTAGTTATTGTGAACATACACATAATATTATAAAACAATATTTCATTACTTATACATAATTGTTATTATGTTTATTTATCATTTCACTTTCTATTTGAAAATTAACAGCAGTTTTATTTTGAACTTGTTTGACTCAGCAATCGATATTCCGCAGTTCGGTCCGCAGTTCAACCTTTCGCGGTCCGCATTCGGACCGCGGTCCGCCTGTAGCTGACCGTTGTTCTAGTCTGTCAATGACCGTTTCTGTAGCATTCTTTAGGTAGCATGTCATTTCTTATGGATTCGTTGGTCTTCCTTCCCAGCCTTGATGTTTTAGCACTTCTTTTCAAATAATCCATTTCAACTGCCAACAATCTTCTCTTCAGGTGGAAAGTTTCGAACGTAGATTTGAGGTTCGAATCGGTTTTTAAATGCCCCTTTGTCCGCTTCTTGTCGATCGACGATGATAGGTATAATAAAAGTTGAAGTTGTGGAGTAAAAGTGTTGATTTATTGACAGCTACTGGTAATTACACAATATGATGTTCGTTAGGTAACTACTTATGATTGACTGTAGTAGACTGCGCTCACATGAGCTCAAATCCCCAATTTATAATCTCACAAATAATTCATACCTCAGCACAGAGGTTATTGCTTCCTATCATACCATATCAACAAACTTTGCTTACAACACAATTTAATCTACGCCTTAATTGCGACACTTGGGAAGTTCAATTAGAAAATATATTATTCGGTAATTTATTTAGTTGTAGGTAAATGAACTAATTAATAATATATTATACGATATGGTTTTACAATGTCACTTATACACGGTGAAACTATAATAGATTAAGAAGTTAAGAATAATGTGAGATTACAAATTAAGGGGTTAATTTGTGATTGAACATATTGGCCACTATATAAAAAACAAACAGACGACCAATAGAAATATTTAAAACATATAAAATATAATATAATAATATAACAATAATCATAACACTAATTCGCTCGGTTTTTGAATTATTACCTCACCCGAGCAGTGCTACCTATAATTTGATTATTTAGAATTTATGTTTCAGCTAAACTATCTAATTCATATCTAAGCTCATTAAGTGAAACTGATCTAGGAGGGGCTTTCTTTAAAGTTGTACTTAAGTTTGGTTGTGATACCGTATGTGTTCGAGGCGCTGGATGAGGTTGGATGCAAAAACCTTGATGTCTTTGTTTTTGGCTCTCTTGGAGTTTCGAATATATCTGACCACCTTCATTTATTTTCATATGTCACTTAAAATTAGTGTAAGTTATTGTAATCTAGTGCAAGTAGATTCTTTGGGACCAACAACGAGCGCACAACACTACCTCTTCTTTTTGTAGGTTTGTGTCTCTTTGAAATTTCTTCTCTAATTGCAGCAGTCTCGCATATGCTTGCTGTTTTAAGTCCCCTAATAGGCTTGTATTAGAATTAAAGGGTATTTTAACTTCAAATCTTCCTTCGTTATCCCTTTTAACTGTTCTTTTATAACATTCTTTACACTCTTTTTCTTCTACTGAAAGAGTATTGCTTTGATCTACTTCTTCTAACTCTATTTTGTGGCCTTCTGTTTTCAGAAATCGTTCTGTTATCATACTGGCACCCACGAAAATTTATTCTATTTTGGGGCCTTCTGTTTTCAGAAATCCTTCTGTTATCATACTGCCACCCACTAAAATTTATTCTATTTTGTGGCCTTCTGTTTTCAGAAATCCTTCTGTTATCATACTGGCACCCACGAGAATTTTGTCTATTTTGTGGCCTTCTGTTTTCAGAAATCCTTCTGTTATCATACTGGCACCCACTAAAATTTATTCTATTTTGTGGCCTTCTGTTTTCAGAAATCGTTCTGTTATCATACTGGCACCCACGAAAATTTATTCTATTTTGTGGCCTTCTATTTTCAGAAATCCTTCTGTTATCATACTGGCACCCACTAAAATTTATTCTATTTTGTGGCCTTCTGTTTTCAGAAATCGTTCTGTTATCATACTGGCACCCACGAAAATTTATTCTATTTTGTGGCCTTCTGTTTTCAAAAACCCTTCTGTTATCATACTGACCTTCTGACATGTGTAGTAATGAATGGTGCTGTCCATAATATTCTGCACATCTATCAGAGGAATAACATGGTACTTCCCTTTTGTGAAGTAGGCATCTACTGCACCATTGCTTTTCCTTTCCTTAATTTTCGTAAATTATTTAAAAACTTTATTGATTCTTGACCTAGTTTTTCTTGTCTGTGCATATAGTCTTTGCATTTAGATTACGTACGTATATAAGTTTGACCTAAATTCAACTTTTAAACTCTCAGCAAGATTACCTTAGACAATAACGAATGAACTTGTCTAACCTTGCTGACACGGCTTATTGTACAAATTAAAGAATGTAATATTATCACTTGTAACCAGAGAGAAAAAATTCTTTATATAAAAAATGCAAATACTACAAAATACTATATATTTGGAATTAATGTATATAAAAATAACGATTTGTCACGATATTTCCCTATATTATGAAAATCAAATGTTTTAAGAATTTTAAATTGTCAGAATCAAATTATGGAGTATAATTAAAATTAAAATAATTAAGCTATTAGATTTGAATTAGCTGTAGACAAACTATTACTTTTTTAAATAAAAAAAGTATGCAGAATAAAAAAAAAATATTTCAATTAAGTATTATTAAATTTGAATCTTAAGTTTCTTTAATAATCTTTTTAATTTATAAAAAAAATGCACTGCTCTAAATGATAATAAATATTCAAAAACTTACAGTTTTATCCCGACGTTCACTTGTATCTTCCTGCTTCCTTCTTAGAACTGCAACTGGAACTGGTGAGCTGGATCTCTGGATGCTACTAGATTTTTCTGCTGAAAACTGGATCTCCAAACTGATGGAACAGTAGACTTAGGGACTGCTATTCAGGTTCTCTTGTAATCAAAGGCTCTCATAAGGCTCCTACCCCTAATTTCGGTGCTTTCTGGTCTTTTTAATTTCTTTTTTCTTTTCTCCACACTTCGAATTTGATTGTCGATCTTGTACGGAACTGGGAAACAGCTATTTAGGTCGCTAAGGGTCGTCTCCTTCGAAGCACCAAACCAATTAACGCCCTTTTGATGATGTTTTGTCGAAGGACCAATGGAAAGTTTCGAACGTAGTTTTGAGGTTCGAATCGGTTTGTAAATGCCCCTTTGTCCGTTTCTTGTCGATCGACGATGATAGGTATAATAAAAGTTGAAGTTGTGGAGTAAAAGTGTTGATTTATTGACAGCTACTGGTAATTACACAATATGATGTTCGTTAGGTAACTACTTATGATTGACTGTAGTAGACTGCGCTCACATGAGCTCAAATCCCCAATTTATAATCTCACAAATAATTCATACCTCAGCACAGAGGTTATTGCTTCCTATCATACCATACCAACAAACTTAGCTTACAATACAATTTAATCTACGCCTTAATTGCGACACTTAGGAAGTTCAATTAGAAAATATATTATTCGGCAATTTATTTAGTTGTAGGTAAATGAACTAATTATTAAAATATTATACGATATGGTTTTACAATGTCACTTATACACGGTGAAACTATAATAGATTAAGAAGTTAAGAATAATGTGAGATAACAAATTAAGGGGTTAATTTGTGATTGAACATCAGGTCTGCATTAATTGTCCATACTTCAGAGCCATAAAAAAGAACTTCATTCAAGATTCAACCATGGTTTGCCCTATTCTTTTTTGTTCCTTTTGGAAATGTTGCGATCCCACCATAAGGAGTTCAGACATCCTACAATTTTACGTCCCTGATTAATTCGGTGTTTAATTTCAGTTTCTCCCAAGCCGCTCTTATCAATGAGTGCACCCAAATATTTAAATTTTTCCACTTGTTTGATTTCCACGTCCTGGTCTATCACCATTTGAAACCTAGCATCCGAATTGAAAACTAAATATTCTGTTTTCTTCATTCTGACTTGTAACCCCCATTTTACATATTCTCTGTATAGACGCTTTATCATAAATTCTAGATCGTAAGAATCTTGAGCTAAGACGACTTGGTCATCCGCAAAGTTCAGGGAGAACAGTACGTCATTTTCTATGGGGATTCCCATGCCCTGGCAGTGGTTTTTCCAATTTTGGATCGCTGCCTCAATATATAAATTAAACAGTAAGGGTGACATACTGCATCCTTGTCTTAGTTCTTTAGTTACTTTTATTGGCTCTGATAGTCTATTTCCGATTTTTAGTTAAGTAGTGTTATTTCTGTATACTTCTGTGATTATTCCTAAAAGGTATTGACTAATGGCGAGTTGTTATAAAACTTGCCACAATTTAAGTCTTGCGGCTGTATTATACGCCTTTTCCAGATCGATGAAGGCTAGATGTTCTTCGGTATTAACCGCTATTCTTTTTTCTATTAATTGTTGGAGTATAAACAAGTTCTCAGTGCAAGATCTACCAGGCGTAAATCCACTTTGGTTTTCGCTAATTAGATGTCCGATATCCCCGAAAATAAATAGGACACTTAATCCTCTGTAGCAGTTAGGATCTTTTCGATTACCCTTTTTAAAGATGGCCCCTTATTGAGCAGTTTTCCATTCAGATGGTACTTTAATTTGTTGGCAGCATTGATTCATTAGAAAAGTTATTCGTTCTATTAGGAGTGGACCTTTTGCTTTAAGTAACCATACAGCTATATTACCAGTTCCTGGAGATCGCCAGTTTTTATTTTAATTAACGCAGTACGGACCTCGTTATTAGTAGTATTCAAGTTACTCTTTGTTTGTCTCTCCATACTGTATTCCTCTCACATATATTCCAATCTCGACTCTTGGAGTAAATTTTTATAGTGATTTTCTCACTTTTCTATAGGAATTAAGTTACTTAAGGAGTTATGGGTGTTTTTCATTAGATTAGTGATAATTCTCCATGCTTTCGTAGTCTGAGAACCACCAATTAAATTTTCAACTTGGACACATTTTTGTTCCCATAAACTGTTTTTTGCTTTTTTTATTTGATTGCGTATTTCTGTGTTTTTCCTTTGATATGTTACTCTATTGCTAGATGTTTTGTTTGTTAGCCATTTCTTATATATTTTGTTTTTTTCTTGTATCATTTCTTGTACGTTTTCTGTCATCCATGGTGATTCGTGGTATTTTTTGTCGTTGTTCTCTGTTCCTAATACTTTATAAGCAATTTTTTTATTATTGTTTTGAGGTTGTTGTATTCTTGTTCTACATTCATATTTCTTTTTATCTCATTTAGTTCCTTTTCTAATGTAGATTGAAAAAGATGTTTAATACTTGGTTGGAATAAAAGGTGCAATTTATATCTCTCCGTTTTGTATTGTATAGTAACGTTTCTCTCACTTTCGGTGTTCTATTTGTAGTATTTTTTAAAGGGGCACAAAAGATTAGCTAAAAGAAAGTAGTGATCTGTCCCACAGCTAGATCCTGTTTTTACTCTGCAGTCTTGACACTTAAATTTTGATTTCTGTCTCATTATTGTATAGTCTATGGTCGCCTTCTGTTGAAGTGAAGGTCGTTTCCAAGTGTATTTATAAATATCTTTATGTAGGAATTGGGTATTCATTATTTTTAAACCAAAAATTTTCAAAGCCAGAATTCAATTAGGCTGTGCCCTGAACTATTTTTAAATATTTATCCGTGCCGTCCCACCACGTCATCGTCTATTTGAGAACCTACTCTGGCATTTAGGTCTCCTAACCATCTACCTACCTACCTAAACAGCTACCTAACCAGTTTACTGAAGATCAAGATAGATGTTTGCATTTAGGGAGAATTGTACTTTAGTATCACACGTTTCAAAACAGAAGAAACACGTTATTCTTGTAACTTTCATGCATAAGGATGATGAGAAAGATAGAGCATATCGCAGAAGTTTTTTTGGCAGAACTATAAATAGGTCTTTTAAAGAAACATGTGATAAGAAGACAAGCAGAACAACACATACCATGTTCCAAAGAAACGCATCAGAAAGATCAGGAGTTGCCACAAGTTCGGCATTGCCAAATTTGTACCTCTAAACAAAATGGGAAAACAAAATATAGCTGCAAAATTTGTAGTAAATTCCTCTGTCTCGAACACGTTTTCTCTGTTTTTATTCAATGCTTTGAGGGGAGACTAAACTATTATTTTTGTAATTTTATAATGTAAGAAATGTATGTTTTATTTTTATTAACGATTAAACAATTATTTGTTCTTTTACTTTTTGAGTTTTTTATTAAACATTTTTGTAAACTATTACATCTAAGCACTTTATTAGGTATAAGTATTTGAAAAATGTGTATTTATAAGAATACATACTTACACCAGTAATGTGTAAGTTTCTTATGTCAAAACGTCACCGCTGGAGAATTAAAAGTTATTTTTTCTTTGTAATGATTTAGTATTAGTTCAAGAAGTTGTATGTTTTGAATGCACTCACCTCATCACGTGGACCAACCTGCAAATCGTAATTGTAGTAAAATACTGGAGGCCATACTATGTTCTTAAAGTTCTTGTTATCTCGAGGTAAATGATAAATAACACGAGGTCCATCTACTGCACATATAACTTTTACGATTACAGGTTCTTGACCCAATCCAATAAAACATGGAATATACGTATCTTGGAAAAATCCTGTAAAATATAAATCTGTCATGATAAATACATCACAAACGTGACATTATTTTTTGTTTTATTACCAATAATAAAATGATTAAATTGATACATTTAAAAATAATTATTATTATTTTTAAATGGCATAGACATTACTCACTCAGGCAGTTGTAATAGATTATCCAATCAGACAAATACACAATCCTATCTTTAATACTAATTTAACGGATAATTATAGAAAAAAAATATTAATAGCACAGTTATGATTAAAGCTCGGATTTATAGGCAACAAAAATTGAAGAAAAAGGCGCCTATTCGCTCCGTGCGTGACCATGGTAGGGGTACTTTGAAACGATGCCAGCGTGCGTAGCGGCGAAATATGACACAATTGGACCTACCTTTTTACGCATAAATTTTATCAAAAATGTGTGCAAATACATATTGCGTATTTAATTGTGCTAATAATAGCAAAAATAGTAAGTGTAGTTTTAATAGGTTCCCAAAGATTACAAATAAATTAGAGAAAAGAAAAAGTTGGATCCGTGCTATTAATATGAAAAAGTAAATATCGCATAACTTCATTTTTATTCAATTAAAATAGGAAAAATTTAAATAATTTACCTTAAATGATATTTTATAAGGCTTCAAGGCTGCAGAGTGCCTGATGACTTTAGCTTTTATATCGTAACTTTTACTATTAGTGTTATTAAATATAGGTATGCTCTTTCACGTGAAAAACTTTGCCAGTACTAGATTTTTCCCTTTCTTTTCCGTTTGTGGTTGAAAAGATATATTATGATGAATTTTGAGAAACCCAGTCTTTAATACTACATTTATTTTGTACATAAACTGAAAAAATATAAAAAAAGAGGTTAATCTTTGTATGTGGGTATATTTTATAAAAACCCTTAAAAGGGCAACATTAAAAACACGAACGTTTTCGGAACAACTGTTCCACCATCAGGTTAAAATACAGGTTACCATGCCTGAGCCACCAAAATATTTGGGTAAAAACCCTTTAAAATGTATTGTGTTACCAAAGATTGTACATGATGTTGATAATATTATATGATGTTTAATATTTTAATTAAATTTTACTTCAGGTAACATACACCCATGCTTAAGTGAGTTCCAGTGTCCGGAGAGTAAACCTCTTCAAACGGACTTCAGCTGGTAACTGAAATATAATTGAAAAGTTAATTATTAATAATTGTCAATTTCGCATGAATTTAACAATGTCAAACATATGTCATATGTTTAACCTAAAAATTGGTAGGTCCAAAACTGTCAGATGAAGGCGGTAGGTGTCGCGTCAGTCACGCACGGAGCGAATATATTTTTTTAAAAGATTTTTTAAAAAAGGCAGGAATATTAACATTTAGGCAAAATATAGGCAATAAAGGAATATAACTTATTATTTATTGTACAAAGTGAATTAACGTAATATTAACTTAAGGCAGGTATATTTACACATCATAATCATAACATTAGTATAAATAAACTAGTAACTAAATAACTGTAAATTAATAATTAAACATTGTAACCACTTAAAATTTTATCATTAATAGAAACAACTAAATGGTTTTCAATATTTTCGGTCTAAAAACTATGTCTTCGATCACTTAAAATTAATTTGTACATTGAAAACGAACGTTCGATATCGACAGATGTAATTGGAGCATATTTCAGGGCGGATAATAAATCTGGCATAATTTGAAATTCCTCGGAAAATGTCCCATTCAAAACTTTAGCAACATTAGATAAAAACGAAAAACCTTTTTTTAAATTTAATTGACCGTTACTTCCAGGTGCCGATTTAATTTTCGTCTTTAAATTATCTAATAATTTTACTAACTCACATAAATTTATCTCTTGTTTTTCTAATAAGGTAATTGTGGTAACTATTAATTTATAATTGTCATTGATATAAGCGAGTTCCTGTTTTAATTTGGGATTTTTTAATATTTTTTTTGCTTCTCGAATGGCTTCGGAAATATCATCATCAAATTCTGACATAACTAATTCTATTTTATTGCAGTGTTTAAAGTAAAAAAAAAAAAACTGCTTCGAGCCAGGTTCCCCACCTTGTAATTACTGGTTTAGGTGGCAAAGGGACACCGGGAAGTCTTTCTTTATATATTTGCACCCTCAACGGAGCCTTTGCAAAAACTTTTTTCATAAAATTTATAAAATTATTTACCAACGTAAACAGATTTCTTATTTCTTCAGCAATTCTATTTACCCCGTGGGCTACACAAGTGCAATGAATTAAATTAGGATAAAAAATCTTTAAATTAACAGCAGCTTTTAACATATATGCCGCAGCATCTGAAAGCATTAGAACTATTTTATTCACTGGTATAGCGTTCGGTAAAAAGAGGTTTGTTAAACTATCTTGTATAAATCGACTTATTGTTAAATTGTTTGTTTTTTCCAATTCTTTAACGGCAACTAAATAAGGTTTTCTCGCAAAGTTTTCGTTCAAAATTCCAATCATTAAATTAGCTATATACCTGCCGCATACATCTGTCGTTTCATCCACGATAATATACAAAAAATTGTCCTCTAACTCCCGCTTAATTTTTGAAATACATTCCACATAACATTTTTCCACAGTATGTTTTCTCAATGTACTCTCGTCCGGTAAGGATTTATTAAGATATTTTTCGAAAAAACATTTAAAACTAGGGTTAGGTTTTGATATTTCATTATTGACCCAAAATTTTATTATAGAATGGTTTAGTAATAGAATAATATCATGGGTAGTACCATGAAATGGCGGAATTTACGAAAAAAGGCAAAAAATGCAAAAAACAATTATAATAGGCAAAAAAGGCATTTTGCCTATAATCCGAGCTTTAGTTATGATACAGCTGATAATACCTAACGTCATGTCATAAACTAGTGATGAACAATTACAAAATGATTTAAAATTTTCTTGTCTCAAATGTTGCAGTAATTTTAATAAAACAATAAAGTGGTTATAGTTAAAGTAAGAAGTATAAATAGTAGAGTGATCAGATTTGTAGGTTTGCATAGTTCTGGTTGAAGATTTATTTGGTTTGGTTGAAGATTGGTTTGCGGTCGCTAGTTGTTCTAATAATTAAATATGTAATTAAAAATATTTATTTTTTACTATATATGTATATAACTATATACTATAGGTACAATATATTTTTGTATGTACATATATTTTTTATTTACATTTCACGTTACATCCTCCCTTTTACCGCATGCTTGAGTTGATAACTGATGAAGAATATCTTTTGTAATTACTCTTGTTATTGCTAGAATTATTATTGCTTGTTATTGCTAGACAGTAAAGGAACCTTATAAAAAAAGGGTTACATCTAAAATTAACGTAAGTATAAAATTCAATATTTTTAAAATTTACCAAAACAAAAGCAATCATGTTCTAGCTCTTTTTTATTTATTTCAAAAATACTTCTTCTTTTTCTTCTTGTTCTTTTTATGTAAGATTTCATCGATGTTATCGTTTTCTAATATTTCATTCTCAGCGATCTTCTCTGATACTCTTTTCCTGTATAAGTATTCCGTGGATTACGTATTTAGTCCTTCGACTTTGATTTTTGTTTGTGTTGGCGCCGCTCTCTTGGGTGGGAAGTATTTTAGGATGATTCTTATTTTACATAATACTAGGCTATAGTTACTACCTACATCTGCTGAGTTGAGGCATCTTACGTCGATTATTTTCGATGGATGTATATCTCTGTTGGTTATAACATCATAGATCATATGATAACAATGTCATAGATCTTTGTCCACGGGTGTTATTAAATGTATATTTGTGTTGGTCTTTGTGGTCAAAAAATGTATTGTTTATTCTTAGTTCGTTATTCGTGCAGAAGTTGATTATCAGTTCTCCATTTTCTTTTAAACATTCTCGTTATGTTTTTGGTTAATGCCGCTTATTACTTGATTGCATATTCGAGCGTTAAAATCCCCCAATATTATCATCTTTCCTCTGACTTGATCTACTAGTTGTTTTAATTGGTCATAAAATGCTTCCCTTGTGGTTTGAGGCTTGTTATTTTCTGAGCCGTATACTCCGATGATGTTCAGGTCTTCCTTCTCCATTCTTATATTTGCTGTTACTACTCTTTCTGATATATGTTGGCACTCTTTGATGTGATTTTGGTACCTTTGGTGTTAGTAAGGTTTCACCTTCTTTGGCCCTGTTTACTTTTGCTACTCCACTGTAGATTAGTATATATTCATCTAATTTTGATTGACCTTTTCCTTTCTTTTTTGTTCCCTCTAAAGCGCAAATGTCTATTTCTTTTTCTTTCAGCACTTGGGTTATTTCTTGGTTCCTTGAGTTGAGTGTTCTGATATTCCAAGTAGTAATTCTCATCTGAGTTTTGGATGTTTTTTGCTTGTCCTTATTTCTTGCCGTAGTCGTCTTCATAGTATCAATCAGGTTCCTAGGCTGTACATTGTTTCTTTGGGCAGTATTTGTTTTTACAAATAGATTGGTAGGTTGCTAATCGTGCCAATCACCATCCATATTTTATCCGGGCTTAGAACCGGCTGTGGTAATCGCAGAACTAATCAATCCAGCCCGCAATCACCCGAGGCAGTATTATTTTTTCAAAAATACAAAACCTAAAAATATAACTTTTTAAAACGAGTCTTTCTATTATTACACTTTTAATTTTTCGGAATATTAATTGCAAAACACAACAATTAATAAGGAATCACTTAAAATACTTAAACACTTAATTGATTTTTTCTTTTTTGAAATCCAGAATGCGATTCTGAACTCTAGATGATTTATTATCTCAGCAGGCTTGATACCATTATCCTTTCGCCTTCTGTATGTTCTTTTCTTCGCTCTGTTCTCCGTCCATAGAGTGGACAGAAGAAGAGGAGACATTATATATATATATATATATATATATATATATATATATATATATATATATATATATATATATAAATATATATATATATATATATATATATACATATATAACGGGCCGAGTGACAAAAAATCAATATTTCTGTTTTTTCCATTATAATGGTCGATGCAATAAGGCCAAGTGACAGTTGCATTGGAAACAGTTCTAAATAAATCCAACAGATAGCATCCACGCCAAGTATAGCGTTCGTTTCCAATGTAGTGGGCCAAGTGTTTAGCCACATAAACTATCAGAGTCAAGTGTGAGCTGTAGTAAGTCTGTAACTGCTGCAATCATTACTTTTCTGATTAGTTTATTGCGATTGTGTTGTGGTAAGGTATGTTAGTTAATGTCTTTCTTATAGTTTTGATCTAATTATTACGATATGAATGATAATGAGACACAAAGAAGACGAAAGAAAGGAAAAGGGGCGTGGCAAACAGCACGTATAAAGATGCGATTAGCAGGAATGGCCTACAAAACTAAAGAAAACAAATTAGTGGATGCTAAACAGCTACCATCTAAATAAGTAAGTGTTTTATTTATAGTATAAGTACTTTTAATTTAGCTTGATGTTATACTGTAACATAACCCAACTTGTTCTTGGTAATAACAGGTTAGGATAATAGGTTATACTTGGTGAAGGTTGTAGTACAAGATCGCGAATAGATGTTTGAAAGATTGGAGATATAAGTAAAACTGCAAGCAGTTGGAACATAAACAGAAACTGAAGTAATTTGTTAACTTTTACAAAATAGAATATTCTAAAGTACAAAATACTTATCTAATAAGGTTGATAAATCGATTCATATCAGTCATAAACAAACAAATGTTCCAAATGGATCAGAGAATATTTTAAAGTGTGCAAGAGGACCTTTCAAGACGTGTTTACAGTATCTAAAAGGCGGATTAAAACTCTTGTTAAATATTTAAAATCGGGAGAAACTTCATACACAGAACAAAAGGGGCATTAAGAAAAGAAACACAAAGTACTCCACTACAGACAAACAACGAATTGTGGACCATGTAAATTTGTTTCCCAGAGAGGATAACTACTACTCGAAGGCTAAGAATGAAAACTCATTTAAATAAAAGTAGGCTATACCTTGCTTTTAATGAAAAACATCCCGAAAACAAAGTAGGTAGAAAATATTTTTTTTAAATATTTTTTGTTGAATTCCCGAAAAGCTTACTAGAAGAGCAGATAAAAAAAGATTACTACTAGCAATGTGCAAATTTCTTCAGTGCAATGTATTAAAATTGAAAAATCCAAAGCCAGAAAGGTTATGACCAAAACAACTCTGAATGACATACAGAAAAGGAAGAAAATTACAGTGTTCAAGAAAAACATTACAATGGGAAACTCGACATGGTATTTGTCTCCACTCAATGTTAAAGCAGATTGACTACGGACAAGAAAAAGAATTTAAGGGGTGTTTTAAACTACTTAACAGATGAAAATAAAGAATTTTATAAGAACTTGGCAGAATAAAACATTTTAATCTTTTAACATACTTTTATGATAATTATTAATTTTAATTAATGCAAACGTTAAGTATTTTTATGATAGTTTAATGTAATTCCCCCATTAAATGTAATGCTCCAATACAATTTGACTATTTAAACATAGTATGGATATTTCCATTATTAAAATTTTTACATGTACACATGACCCATTTTACATAATATTCTTCTGTACATGAGTCATTACATATATAGGGAAACATTATTCGATATACCTTATTTTACTTTTTGAAACTTACAGATTTTTTTGTCATAGTTAATTATAACAAAATATGAAATAATATTGTTGACTTATGTAAACCATATTAAATTATGTAAGAAACATATTTTTTGTCCTTTTTTGGTATTTTTACTATAATTCCTGAAAAAAACTAGTTTTCCTAAATTGTGTATTTTTGTCACTTGGCCCGTTATATATTTTCACTCTTCATATGTAATGGAAGGAGGTCAAGAATGACTTTCACGAAGGCGGATGGGGTAGTTGTCCTAGCTCGTGATATGATTAAGAATGCCTATAGTTAAAGCTTATTTAGCTTCCTTCTGGAGGTCTTTTTTGGCATTTAGACCACCATACTAGTGCTCCACACGTATTAAGAGGTCTGACAGTTATGTAGCTAGAATATATATAATTATACAGTCATATAGACAGTATATTTGTTTGGGTTTCATACTCCATGGTTTCATACATACAGGAAAAGTCGTTTATCCAGTATTGCTCCTAGATATTTTACCTCATTCGCCTCTTTGAGAGTTTCTTCATACAGAGCAGGTATCCAGCTGTTATCTAGATTCCATCTCAACGTGGAACTGACTATTACTGTTTTGCTAGGATCCTCAAAGAGTTTTTTGCTTTCTCACCAGCCAGTAAGGATATTTAATGTTCAGTGAAGTGTGCTGGATAAAACATTTCTATATTTTCTTGTTACCATAATTACTAGATCATCTGAATAGGTCTACACTTCTATACCCTATGTGCCAAGGAGCTATATTAGGTCATTTACCAGGAGTGACCACAGGAGGGCAGAGATGATTGATTGCCTGAACTGCCTCATCCAGTGCTGTTTTTGATGATTTTCCTTCTTGATAGTCATGTAGGTTAAAGAGTACAGGATAAAACAGATTACAAATATTTGTCAGCTATTTACTGATGGTATGTCTACTGGATAAAAATGTCCAACTTGTAAAGGTAAGTTTTTAAGTAAATCACTCATATTGGAGGAGGTAAATGATTTATTAATCAATGTTTGTTATAATTTGTTTCAAATTCTGATGTTTTTGATGATTATTTTCTTCACATAATACATTTCCTACTAATTAACTATATCGTAGTTATAGACAATGCCTGTTACCATTTAAGGTTAAATAAATATTGCCTAACAGTAATTGAAAAAAGAAAAAACTCTTAGATTAATTCAGAAGATTAATTAATAAGCAAAGAAATAAAGGTAGGAGGAGGAATACACAAACAAAATCTTTTATAGATATAAAAATTACAATAAAAAAATTTAAAGTATTTTGTAGATGACGTAGCAAAAGGACGTGGAATTACGGTATTGCGATTACCACCTTATCATTGCTAACATTTTTCGTCTTTATAGAGGGGGTTCTGGAATCTTCAAAAGACATCTCACTCCAGGACGCCGCATGACTGACCTTAGTGCAGGATTCGTTCTTCATACTCCCGGCGATAGTTCTCGAGGTACTTTTAAATGCCCTCTCGTCGCGGAGTCTACGCCGAACGCCTACCTGCTAAACCAGACCCTCCTCTGTCATCCAGCGATCCGAAAGCGGAATGGCCGCTGTAAGGCCGGCATCACTTCTGAAGCACTACCTTCATTCATTCATTCTCCATTCATCCACATCCACACTCCATTCATCAGCAAGGAGGCTCCCTGTCTCATTCCACGTAGCGCGTAGCAGACCTTCATCGCTCCTAGTACGGCATCACTCCCAGGCGGGCATTTCCTCCTTCCCCACAGTCTGACTCATGCATTCTAATTCATACAGTCTGACCCACTTTTCTAGCTTCAACTTCCAGCATTTTTTCCTCTTACTTTTGCCGTTGGTTCAGCTGTCTTTCTTCTTTTTTTTTTATCACTGCACGGATATAGTTGTGTATGCTAGTCCAACCTGCTTTATTTTCAATCATTCTCTTAATCATTTCTCTCACTGCAACAAAATTCACACCTGTCTCTCTTTCCGTTCTGTTCCTTTCTACTATCCATCTGTTGCAATCTAACATTCTATGTATCACAGTGTCCGAGTGTCCACAGAATAGGCATTCATCTCTGTCAGCCTTTCCGAACCTAGAGAGGTAGGCCCAAAACACCCGTGCCTTGTGAGCACCTGGATCAGGAAATAATCCAGTCGCTTGTGGCCACAGTCCACCCAATCTCTTATGTTCGGGATCAACATTTTCGTCCACTGTGCCGCATCCTCCGTTTTGTTCCATTCTTCTTGCCATCTTTCAATTGACCTTTCCCTTGCCTGCCTTCTCTCTCATAGTAAGGTTTGAGCCTCTTCTCTCATAGAGCTCTTTTCTTTCCACCGTCAAAACATGCAACGGAACACATCCAGTGATGGTCCACAACATTGCTAACATAACCTCATTGAACTAATCTGGGTTCAAATGCCACCTTTATACTTGAAGCTATTTTTAACTCTTGCAACTTATTCTTCGATTGAATTGGAGTAAAAAATTGGTTTAATTTTCGTTTATTTTAATGCCCTATTTCTTTAATATATCTTGGAAATGATTCCGCACAATTTTAAGGTTCTCAGTGCTATCTGATAAAATTACTCTAATTTTAGATTGATATTGCAATTTTTAATGATGAGGATATTTTTGTCAACAATTTCTATGCTTTTAGTATCTACGTTAATTTTACATAATATAACTGCAATGCTCTTGCATTCAAAAATGCTCTTTCAAAATCTGCAAAGTTCGTAACAGGTTGTTTCTCTGGCTACGTTATTTTTGAAAAATAACGTCCAGAGCAAACAATGTACATCTATTCCTGAGTGCTTTTCTAAAACCAAACTTGTTGTTTTTAGTATCTTTCTTTTTTATCGTTATTTTTCGACAGTAATTTTGTTGTTATTGTCCATTGGTGTCGTCGGTCCTTTTCTTTTAAATATGCCGTTTATTTTTTTTTTATTACTTTTGTAGTTTGATTAAAGAAATTATGTGTAGCTATTATAGTTTACTGACTATTTTAAAATACTGATACTATTTGCATCTTGCATCACTCCGGCTATTTACCACAGCTTTGTACAACTCCATTTCTTTTGCCTACCATTTGCTCAGTTGTGTATTTCTTAACATGCCTTCTCCATTTTAAATTATTTCTTTGTTTTAATAATATGTTTTCCGCCGAATTTGTTTTTATACATTATGATCTGTAGCTGAAAGTGAGATCTGTGCTTAGATCTTTCTTTTAAAGATAGATAGGCATATAGAGACCTTCAGCTTCTAGCATATTTTCACTCCTAAAACTAATTATGTTTATTCCAATATCTTAAAACTAACTACTACTCTTCTTATTTTTAAAAAGTAAGTGTTCAATCACAAATTGGTCCATTAATTTGTAATCTCACATTAATCTTAATTTTCTGAATTTGTATAGTTTCACCGTGTATAATTGTGAGACATATCGATTAGGAGCTTAATTACAGTTTGTTTAACTTCCTGCAAACTATTGAATAATATTTTATTAAGGAAATACCTGCAATCATTTCCTGGGTTCAAATTATATTTGCCAGCTTGCAAAAGTCAAAGGTTTTGTTCTATGCATAGGGCAATACACTTATTTGATAAATCGTAGCATTTTAGTGAGATTATTAATATAGCTTCGGGACTAGTTTAACCGCAGTCTTTTATAAATTTTTTACCTCAACAACAACTATAGTGTAATAATTCAGTAGCTGTCAATAAAACTATATTTTACTTCACGACTTCAACATTTTATTTTATCATCGTCGATCGAGAAGAATCGGGCAAAGGGAATTTAGAAACAATTCGAACTTATAATTACTTTCAAATTTGTTCAGTAGGATTTAAAATGTATGACAAAACGTATAGTAACTATCCAGTAATCTTTTTACATGTAATGTAATGTTTTCTTTATGAAAATCAAAAGGAATAGTACTAATAGACGTAGTGGATTATCTAAATGGCTATGACTCATGTATGCGCAAAGTGTATGGAATGGAATCTTGTACTTTGAATGCTACATCAATGAAAAAACTGGAATGATTCGAGCTGTGGGTGTATAGAAGAATTCTGAAAATATCGTGGACAGAACACGTCACAAACAAAGAGGTTCTGAGAAGGATAAATAAAGAAATAGAAATTTTAAATATAATTAAAACAAGAAATACCAGAGGAATGGTTAGAATCTATTTTTATTCCCATTCCAAAACAAGCTAACTCCAGGCGATGCGCAGATTTTAGATTAATAAGTCTTATGAGCCAAATGCTTAAAATTCTATTAAAAATACTTCACAATAGGGTATACAAAAGGTGTGAAAAAGAAGTTGGATACGATCAATTTGGATTCAGAGCCGGAATGGGGACCAGAGAGGCCTTGTTTTCATTACAAGTACTGCCGCAGAAGTGTTACGACCAACAAAAGGATGTCTTTCTATGTTTTGTAGACTTTGAAAAGGCATTTGATCGCGTAAACCATAATAAAATGTTAAATTCCTTGCAGAGCATCAACTTGGATAGCAAAGATCTCCGATTAATTAAGAACTTATATTGGAGGCAGAGTGCCAAGATTAGGATCGACGATCATACATCTAGAAATATTAGTATAAATAAAGGAGTAAGGCAAGGATGCATACTATCCCCTATGCTGTTCAATCTTTACTCGGAACTACTATTCAAGCAAGCCTTGGAAAACCTTTCCACAGGAATAAAAATTAATGGAGAACCAATATCTAGCATAAGATATGCAGATGACACTGTCCTACTGGCTGATACAGACACAAACTTACAGAGGGTTATAGACCACCTTAAGGATGCTTGTCGAGAGTTTGGAATGAAGATCAACGAAAAAAAAAACAAAAGTAATGGTGATCCAAAGAAAACAGAATATCCCCTTACCTATAAAAATAAATGGGAATATTTTAGAACAGGTAAACCAATACAAATGCCTTGACTGTTGGATTAATTGCAAGCTGGACCCAGAACAAGAAATTAAAGCGAGAATTGCTCAAGCAAGGGATAGTTTCTTTAAGATGCGCGTTCTATTCTGCGATACACATATAAATATTAAATTGAGATTAAAACTTGTAAAATGTTTTATCTGGTCTGTTCTTCTCTACGGAGTCGAAACATGGACTTTAAAAATAAAGAGCCTGAATAGAATCGAGGCATTTGAAATGTGGGTGTACCGTAGAATTTTAAAAATTCCTTGGACAGCACGAAAAACAAATGAAGAAGTACTAGCTAGACTCAATTTAGAAAAAGAACTATTGAGAACAGTCAAAAGAAGAAAAACCAGTTATTTAGGGCATTTGTTGCGCAACGAGAAATACTACATCCCTCAGTTGATAATAAAAGGCAAAATAGAAGGAAAGCGAGGAATAGGAAGAAAAAAATTGTCCTGGTTACGTAATATCAGAAACTGGACAGGACTTGGATTTGAGGAACTCTTAAGAACAGCTGAAGATAGACAAACGTTTGCCACCATAACCGCTAACCTCCATTGATGGAGACGGCACTTGAAGAAGAAAACAAGAAAATTGAAATATCTCGGACATATTACACGAGGACAGAAATACACCTTGCTCCAACTGATTATGCAGGGAAAGATCCAAGGAAAGAGAAGCAAAGGGAGGCGTAGAATGTCATGGCTGCGCAACCTGAGAGAGTGGTACGGATGTACATCAAATGAGTTCATTTGATGTAGCCGTCTCAAAAGTCCGAATAGCTATGATGATTGCCGACCTCTGCCGCGGAGATGACACTTGAAGCAGAATGCGCAAAGTACAAAAGGCTTCGACCGTAGGCACAAATTTTAATACTTTTGGACGACCCGATGCGCAGATATTTTCAAGGTTCTAGCCGTTTAGAAGATCCACAAGTTCTATTGTGGCTGTTATTACGTGTATAGATTTCAGAAATATTATTCAAATACCTGTTTCCATGCATGTAAGCTGCACTTTTATAGTGATAGTTTGATATGGCTTGATAACTGACGATCTTGGGGTTAATTCTATGATCATTTTTGCTGCGTCATCTCCAATGGGACTCAAAAATTGAAAGTAACCTAAAAATAATATATATATATATATATATATATATATATATATATATATATATATATATATATATTATAATACTGATATTAGTATGCACTTCGGACTAGATACGTGCTCTGTTTAAAATTAAACCAAGGAAAGGTTTAGTCCGGAGGATGATATATATAAAATGGCGATAACATCGAGGCTATGGGTAAAAATGATATGTATAAATATCTAGAGAATGTGTCGATTTATAATTTTGAGACCATATTGGACATTTCTGCAAGTAATGAGTTACATCCGAACTTTTAATTATATATATACATACGAATACATACGAATTTTTAAAAAAATGGTATGCTACTCGTCGGAAATTTTTTTGTAATTAAAAAGGACCCTGGTGCTTTGCTAATGCAAAAACTGGTTTCAGTTAAAGTTTTCCACACTTACAATTAGGTGACTCCGTGAGACCCAACTTGTACATATCAAGGAGGGTAAGAGCATGATTAGATCTTAATCTGTTTATAACCCTTATGAAATGGCGATTTGATAGGGTATGAAACCATCTTTTTATGGATATTTCAGGCTGCATTTGTTTGTAATTATTTCCAGTTTTCGTGTTTCGATATGTTTGCCATTTTTCTTTTTGATGCCCTTTACTAAATGCCGGTAACGAACCCTACAGCTGCATAATATTTACAGGCAGTAAGAGTGTTGTCGACAGACTAACAAACGTACATAGGTACAAACAACTAAATCATAACTAGAAATTATGACTCTTTACAATAAAATTACAAATTTAGGAAAAAACATTATTATATCATGGATAAAGGGACACACGGGCATTAAGGGCAATGAAATAGCAGATAGCCTAGCCAAATCTGCCCTAGAGATAGGCTGAGAAGCTCCCTTGAACTTACCTACTCCCCTTTTCAGACATTGAAATAAATTTGTTGGTTGTTAAGTTTCCATGTATTTTCTTTTCATTAATTTAAAAAAGAAAAAACTGCATCTTTTTTTATGAAATAAAATTCTGAGGATTCATTAAAATGACATTCCTGATGAATCACTAAACAAATATTATACCGGGCGATATTTTAGTATTATTTAAAATAACTTGTACCTTTTGAAATTCTAGAAATTAGCTAATAAGGTTGTATTTATCTAAAATGTATAATAGAAGCTCTGGTAGTATTAATAACACTTAATACCTACAAATTAAATATTCATCCAAAAAAATTTACTTTTACAATAAAATTTATATTTTTTTAAATTTAAGTTTCAGTTTGCCAAATTTTAATTCATAAAAATAGATACGCCATTTTAATAACCTATTTCCAGGTTATTTTATAAAAAGTCTAATTCGTATTAGAGTTTTTAAAAACAGTTACAGGGTGAACTTTTTTCTATGAACAAAACGAACATATTTTTTAAAACCGGACCTGATTTTTTAAGTTTGAATAAATCAGTTGGTTAGGTGGTAGTAGTAAAAGATAAAAGTTAATACAAACATACAAAAGAATAAATAACATAACTAATCGATTATAATTTTAGGTATTATACTAACCTGCGATTGGGCTAAGATTTTCTACAAAGAGCTCTAGATCGGTAGGTATTCCACTGTAAATAATTTCCGCTGAGTATAAAATAGGTAGCGAAAGATGTTTTGATGTAATTTTTATTTTAAAATTAATAACTTCATATGTAATTACACAAATGTCTTCTACAACGGCTACATTTTGTTCGGTTACTGAGATAAGTACCAAAAATGACACGTAGCTTTGAACACCCTAAAAAGTTTTATATTATTTGCTTAGAAATCAATACAGTTTACTGTACAGTTTTTTAAGTTTAAGCAGTACGATAATAAAGTAAAATAACACAGGCCTGCGACGAAAAAACTTTACTAAAAATAGATTATTTTTATGTCTTCTAGGGTCATTATTATCAGTCAGATATTTCTGTCCGCTGCTGAACATAGGCATCCTTCAATTTCTTCCATATATTTTGGTCTTTAGTGCTGTTAATCCAGTTGCTTGTTATCCTCTTTATGTGGTCACCCCATTTGGTTGGTGGTCTACCTCTGCTTCTTTTATTTTCTCTGGGTCTCCATATTATCAGTCTTCTGGTTCAACGTTTGTTGATCATTCGGTTCTCTGTTCGGTATTCTGTCTTTCGTGGTGACTTTCAACATCACTCTTTCTATCCTTCTCTACGCCACTCTTAATTTGTTTACTGAACGTTTTCAAGGTTAATGTTTCAGCGCAGTATGTGTTTATAGGTAAAACACAATATTCGTATACTTTCCTTTTCAAAATAGCAGTGTTCGACTTAAATACATCCCTCAGCTTTCCAAAAGCAGTTCAGCACAGACTTATACGGCGTATATGTATCTGTATTTCTTCTCCATATATTATCCGTACATTATTAATCGCTATCAGATTGGTCAAGAATTGTGTTGTTTAATAATTGAGATGCAGGCCTACGTTAGTCGCTGCTTCCCTTAACTCTGCTAACATTTTTTGAGAATCACCTAGGTTGTCAGTGATTAATGTCATCAGACAAGCGGAGGTAATTTAAGTATACACTATCCATATTCACACCAACACTATCTCACTATAGATTCTTTAAAGCGTATTCTAACACTGGTTTAAACAGTTTAAATTTTTCTTTGGCTGGCCTCTCTTTGTATCTGATACTAGCATAGCAAGATACTCAATAGTATCGAAAGATTTTTTGTGGCGAAAGCGTTAGTACAAGTGGTCTACAATATTCCACTAATTTTTCTATTAAAGTCATAATTTCTTGCAAATGATCATGTGTCTCCAATCCATTGTTGCAACTATTTCTCGTAATGGTACTTCACTCTTTCCCCCAATTTCAGTTCTTTTAAAGTTTTTGATTTATTCAGTTGTTATATTGGGCATTTCTTCAGAGCCTACATTTACTACTTTGTTCCTTTTGCTTTGTGGTGAGTTACTATCCAGTTTTTGTGGACGGCTGGTCCAGTTGGTTCGTTATTTCTAGGAACCTTTTCTGTTAGTTGTTATATTTCCTTGTTTGTCTTTCAGTTTTCTTTTTCAATTATGCTTTCTTTGCATAATTATCATACTTTAATTATTCTCAATAGTTTGTTCCATTTTCTATTTTTTTTCATATGTTCTTAAGTCTTTACATATCTCTTTTAAAATTTGATTGTATAGATATCTTAGTTCCTTTGAATCTTCGTTTTGTTTCCCTAACATTTACCTTCTCTTTTCAAATAATTTGTTGGTGTTCAAAGTTATTTTTTTGTTTTTTGTTTGTCCCTAGTTTATTGCAAAATTTTTCTTGTGCTTTCAATAATACTTCTGTGATATTATTATTCAATGTTTCAATGTCAGATGCAAGTTGGTGGTTCAGAGCAGCAGGGGTACTTCTCATATTCGACAACATTTTCTGGTTTCTCCAACTTTCCCGGTTTTGTTGCATGTATTATTTCTGTTCTTTTAGTTTTCAGATTTATTTTAACTGTTCGATATTTCACAAAGTGTCTGGTTTTTACGCAGAAGACCAGGAACGAATCCTAGCAGCAGCGAAAATATCTAGATACTTTTTAGTATTCACAAGTACCTGAAGTAAAAACTAGAGGTAATAATAGGCGCTACCCTGTTACCTTGCTTGTATACCGTAGGCCCAACAGATAGGACAATACCCTGGTATAAACCCAATGCCGCACTAGCGGTATAAAGGGTGACTATTATTATTTTAAGTGTTCCTCTTACTGCTGTAAGATCTTTTCCTATTTCAAAATTGATTAAAAGTGTGAGATCCGTTACATTTCGTATGCATCCGGTTGTAAAGAAATCTATTTCATTTTTATTTTTCCTGTCTTGGCTGACCCAGCTCTATCTTCAATGACATTTCTTTTTAAAAAAGGTATTTTTAATAGCTTTTTAATAGCTATGTTTTTTTTACTCTTGACTTAATCTCATTTCAGGTTTCCAATTGGTGCAATTTTTAATCGAAGTTAAAAAATCTATGTTGACAGTTTTTTAATCTTTGTGGTGAGTTTGTGATTAAAAATACGAAAGAATATTAGGGACCTTGTGAACAAGGTTTCAAACAAACCTCCATGGGAACAAATCTCCATGTTTCTTGTATTGATAGTACAGTAGTGCTAGGCATCAACATTGATGCAGAAGGAAGTGGCTTGTAAGGAAACATTTAAAACCTGGGAAGTGGTAAGAGGAACATTCCACGTAAAAACCTTGTGAATCCAGAAACCGCCTACCACAGTTAGGCCTCATAAAATAGCTTATAAACACTTCGCCTAAAGATACCATGTTTTAAGTATCAATACCAACATTGTCAACTTCTTCTTAGGGTGCCTGTCTGTTCCGAACGTTGGCGATCATTCTGGCTAGGATGGCTTTATTGGTTGCTATACGGAATAGCTGTGTTGAGGTCTTTTTATACCATGCTCTCAGGTTAGCAAGCCAGAATATTCTTCTTCGTCCTGGGGCCATTTTTCCTTCAATTTTACCTTGCAAAATGCATTGGAGTAGCTCGTATCTGCCTTGATTTCTCATCATATGTCTCAAGTAATGCAGCTTACGGCCCTTTACGATGTTGACCAAATCCTCGGTTGTGTTCGTCCCCCGCCGTACTTCTTCATTGGTGAGTTTGTCTGTCCATTGTATCTTCAGGATCCTTCTGTATAATCATAGCTCAAAAGCCTAAAGTTTTGGCCTTAAAGGGCTTTAATGTCCACGTTTCTAGTCCGTACAGAAGCACTGAGTACACGTAACATTTAAGGAGCCTTATTTTTGTTTCTAGGGTGAGGTCATGGCTCTTGAACACAGAGCTCATAGTCAAGAATGCACTTTTTGCCTTTCCGATATGACATTTAATCTCTTGGGTATTGTCCCACGACTCATTAATTATAAATCCCACATTGTTAACGCATTTCAGAAAAACTAAATTAAAAGAAGGCATCTTTGTCGGACCAGATATTAGAAAAATTATGTTTAATGTTAACTTTGACCTTAAAATGACCTTAAATGGAAAGGAAGGATAAGTATCATTCAAGAAGTTTTAGAAATTAAACAGTTTTATAAGCTTAAAAGTTTACTTTTTTAACTGTCACCTTAATTACTTTCCGGATAATTTGGGAGATGATACTAAGGAAGAATGGAAGATGAGTGTTTTCACTAGGACAATAAATTGATGGGAAAACGTTGCTCGAACACTATTTTAACTAATTTCATCACATACCGTTATACTATATATAATAAAAAGTAGATTGCTCAAAAAATATGAGTGATGCAAAAAATACTAATAACCCAAATGAGCCTGCTAAACTGAAAAAAAAAAGATGTCAAACAAAAATGAACATTAATAAATGCGACTTCGATGTACTAGATGAGCCTGAAGTAAAGGAAAAGAATAAACAACAAATGAGTGATAATATGAGTTACCTAACGAGCAAGTTAACATAGATATGAATCGTTAGATAAATATGAAAGAGGGAAAGATATAAAATAACATAAATATTGTAGCGTACAAAATAGTAGGGAAAAACCAATAAAGAATATCAAAGACTGGTATGGCCAAGAATGTGAGACATTAAGAGTAACAAAAAACGTCACAAGAAATACACGGTTGTAAAACCCATCAAAAATAAAACAGAAAAAACTATGAAAAAGCGAGAAATAAATGCAATTCCACAAGTAAAAAGAAAAAAATCACTGAATATATAAAAAATTAAAAAATATTAAAAGGGATAGATAAAATTATAAAATTATGCAATTCTACAAAAAAGCTACAGGAAACAGAACTATGAACAGTAGAAAAACTGGACCCAGTATAATAAAATAATATGTCAGGCATGCAGTAAAATTGGCAAAAGATAATAAAGCTACAGGTCCTGACGAGATACCAGCAGAAATTATTAAATTAATCGCAGAATATCAAATAGATATATCAAAAGTATTGTACAACACAATATATGATATATAGGCGTCATTCCAAAAAAATGGTTTAAGTGGACTTTCATAACTTTCTATACCGTCTGATGTGTTGAATCAGACATTCCTTCCCGTCGACATTCATTTCGCGCTGAGAAATGAATGTAAATCTTTATCTAGATACTTTATCTAGATCTTTATCTAGATTCCGCCAATCGTTGACTTATTATTATCCAGATTTAGCCATACGGCTCACACTCCCTCTAAGGGGAAAATTCACTCATCCCAGATACCTACGGTATAAAAAGGATTGAGCTCTGGTGGGACTCTTTCCGTGTTATCGAGTCCTAGGTGACTTGGTACGTCGGTGTATCTCCCAAAAATTTTCGCACGCATCTGGACGTCGACAGTTGCACAGCTTTCTGCATGATCTTATATAGATGTTCATTTAGACCCAGCTTTTTTATGTTTTCTAGGAGGTTCTTCGGGATGACTCCAGTAGTAGAAAGAATAATAGGTATCGTCTGGGTACTTTCCATTCTCCATTGTCTCCTGATTTGTATTTCTAGATCTCTGTTCTTGGCGATCTTTTCGTTGTATTTAACACGTAAATTATTGGTGTTGGGTATCGCCACATCAATAAGTGTTGTTTGCCTAGTAATTTTATTAACTAGTATGAGATCCGGTCTATTATGCGCCACCGGTTGATCTGTAAGCACAGTGCGGTCCCAGTATAGCTTGTAGTTGTCATTTTCAAGCATTCTGTCAGGGACATATTGATAATAAGGAAGATGGTCGGTTTGGAGAAGACCCAGTTTGTCAGATAGTTCTTGGTGGATAATCTTTCCTACTGAGTCATGGCATTCTTTATAATCAGTACCGATAAATGCCTGGCAGCCACCGGTAAGATGTTGGATGGTTTCTTGGGCTTGGCATCCATATCGGCATTTGTTATTTTGGACTTGAGGATCTTTAACAATATATTTCAGGTAATTTTTAGTTGGAATAACCTGATCCTGAATGACAAGTAGGAAACCCTCACTCTCGGGAAATATCTTTCCTGATGTCAACCAATAGTTAGACGCTGTATTGTCGGCATATTCTTGGCTGATCTCATTGAGATGTCGCCCATGCAGAGGTTTACTCATCCACGTGCGCATTTTTTCTTGCTGAGTTAGGTGGTTTATGCGCATTTTTTGTTCCCTCAGTTTAAGCGGCGTTGTATCATCTACTGCGCAAATTGATCGATGTAAAGTAGATGTCTCAGCCTGTACCTGAAAATAAGTTCTTAAATTAGCAATTTGTTTATCCAATTGCTCACCTATATCCATAAGTCCTCTTCCCCCTTGATACCGCGGTAATGTTGTTCTCTCTACTGCGCTGCGTGGATGATGTTTTTGCGTCTTTGTGAGAAGTGTTATTACTTTTCTGCCAAACACCCTCTATATCCGTTTTTGACCACTTTATAATACCAAATGAGTAGCTAAGCGCGGAACAGGCGTACGTATTTGTTGCCTTAAACAAATTTTTACTATTAAGATATGACCGATTTAGTTGTCTTACTCTTCGCACGAACTCCGAAGTTAGTTGAGTTTTCATTTGTTTATGGTCAATTTTCCGCGCTTGTTTTACTCCGAGATATTTGTACATATCATTTTCACCCATTGCCTCGATGTTTTGGCCATCTTGTATATCAAAACCTCCCGGATGAACCTTTCCTCTGACTATATTTAGTATACGGCACTTGTCAATTCATACTAATATCATTTGAGAAAGTTTCTACAGTTTTTAGCATCTGATCTAGGTCGCTTCGAGTGGAAGCTATTAATTTCAAATCATCCATGTACAACAGATGATTAAGCTTCGTCACAACAGTATTGTTATTTTTGATGCTAAATCAGTAGCTGAAATAGTGTTATTAGTGGTATTATTATTATTATTATTTATATTATTTACGGACCAAATATCGTCACACTGTAAGATCTACGAAAGTTGAAGATGTACATAAAGAATTTATATAAACTTAGAATAACGAAATAATTTTTATGTTGTCTATCTAGATCGAAATAAATTTCGTAAAAACGAATTCTGTCTCCGACTGTTATTTACTACCCGAGGTCTTTACAACAAAGTTAAACAACAACGTTAAACAAAAACAGGAAGACAACTTATCGAAATTTGAAAAAAAAATGAGAATAATACGGGGTCTCAAAATTCCAAGAGAAGCTGAGAAAAGACTTAAAACGAACATGAAAATAGAAAACGAACTAAAGGTAGAAAACATAGTCAGATACATTAAATCACTCAGCCTAGAAAGGATCAGACACATTATGAGAAGATCACATTAAGACATACTTACTTCAAAGAATAACCAATTGTATGACTTAACTATGACCTAGAAGAAGAGGAAAACCGAAACAAAAGATGTATAGATGACCTGAAAGATGACGTAAGAGCCTTGCAGGTTATAGATTGGAAATCTCAATAGAGACTGAAAAAAAAAACGAAATAAAAGGGAATAATCCATCTCTCAAAGATAGGATTATTACACGCCCAGGCGTGAGTCATAATCCAATGGGATTGCAAGAATATCATCATAAGGATGACGTTTTTGACATTTAATTTAAAATCTTCAGAGTAAACCATGCTAAATATTTCTCATGATTCTTTTTGTTTTAATGATTAAAATATGTGTTTACAATGCGTGTTTATGTTTGGTCAATAAAAAAATTAAGTTATTAATAAAAAGTAAAATATCAAAATTGGGCAGTAGATTACAATGTTCACACTAACCATCTTACCTGATTGAATATTTTATACAAAAGTTTATAACTTTCACATGCATTGCAAGTTCCATGTGCTTCACTTAAATTCTCACTTTCTCTGTTGATTTGCATATATGGTTGACAGTCTATGTCGTATTTAATTTCCCAAATTTGCCATGACAGTTTTTGATCAGAACTATTTATTATATAGAACTCTTTTTGAATATCTATTCCAGATGGTAAAATTCCAAAATTTAAAAATGGATAAGAGAAATACATCATTTGATTACGTTGTGGAGATTGTTCAGCTTCATCACAAAGACACCTTAAAAAATTCATATGCCAACGAATTAAGGACTGATTGTTTACATCTAGAGATTTAATAAAATATATTAGAGTTTTAAAATTCCTATTAAAAAATGTGTACTTTTATATAGAATTTTAGATATTTAACATATTATCATATAATTTGCTTAAAAACTACACCGTGATACAACAACATACCACTGTTCTTGTATCACGGTATAGTCTCAATTTTGCCTCTCTGGAGATGTTTTTTGCGCTTAGTAGTTTGTGTAGAGCTCCGACCGTCTTCCTTATTCTCGAAATCTGCTTCTTAATTTCTTGGCTATTCCACTTTCTCTTATTATTGCCTTACGCAAGAAATTAAAGAGTACTGTGTATAGTGGATCTCCCTGTATTATTCCTCTTCTTACTTAAAATGTTCCTGTTAGGTTTCCTTTTATCCTTACTCCATTGTCGATTTCTAGAATTCCAAGTGCTCTTAGGGCATGATACAAATGCCTTTTTATTACAGAATCGTAAGCTTGTTTTAAATCTATAAAGAGGAGGTTTAACTTTAATTATTGCTTATACATACTGCTCTGAATACATTTTTAACACTAATATTTGATCTATGTTGGATCTGACCTTTTTGAATTCTTCCTGGTATGCACCAATCTGCTCGTTTATGTGACTTTTCAGTTTATTTTTTTATCTCTTTTTCACTGCTTTATCTCCCTTCTTATGAATGAGACATACTATTGTCTCTCTCCTTACTTCCGGCATTTCCTCTCGCTCCCAGATTTTCTTCAGCAGGCTATATATCTGCGTTATAAGTGTTTATCCCCATACTAAGTTAGTCTTTCAGGAATACCATTGATGCCTACACTTTTATAGTTTTGCATGCTATATGATTTCTCTTATTGCTTTCACGTAGGCAGTCTCCATTGTTTCCACCGTGTCGTTGACTTCCTCTATCATTTCCACTTGCTTTTCATCATTTCCATCTATTTCTTCATTAAACAGCTCTCTGAAATGCTCTTGCTATCTATCCAGCTTCTCCTGCTTATCTCTTATTATAGACCCTTTTTACTCTTGTAGTAATTCTGTTTTCCGTCTTGGTCACTGCTGCTTTTAGCCTCTTGAAGTTCCAAATTAGCTTAGTTAAAAATAGTATTGGTTAACCAAAAATTATAATCAAAGGGTAGCCAGTTGATAAGGTAACTGTTATTGCCAATTTAAATGAAATAAATAGTTTAAATTAATCTCACGTAAGAAGGAAGAAGAAAGAAATGTTACTCAATTGTATTTAAAATACAATATTTAAAATACAATAACGAGTAAAGTAAGGATTTAAGATATGACTTAAAATTCTTGACGTGTACTCGAAAGAAATATTAAAGAACTTTCTGAGCTTGTGCGTTAAAATAGTTGGATGCATAATTAGTGATATAAATTATGATACTTCTACTGTGTTTTTGCTGCTGTTATGAATATTTTTCATTTAGTTTCTGTTTTTGTATTTAATTTTCACTTTATTGATATTCTTTACTTTTACTTGTAGTCTGGCCATGTTCTTCTAGCCCTTGCTCTACGACTGGGTTAAAGTGGTGTTCAGTTCTCTCTTGTTCTCCTAGTATTGTGTAATAGTTTTAGTTTTGTTTAGTCAGAGTGTTACTTCTCATCAGATAAACATAAATTCCATAAGCTTTTTTGCTTTTCAAAATTTTTATCCTGTTTTCTCTTTTCTGATTTTTTCTGTTGTCAGTCCTAGGCAGCTAAAGAAGAATGTAGCTTTAAATTTATAGTTCTGTGTAACTAGATATTTCTGAGTTGCTGTATCATATTGTCTGTGTGGGATATCTGAGGTGAGTAGGACATGTAATGCGGATAGAACCAAATGACCCAACTAGACAAACGCTACTTATGGACCCATTGGTCAGAGAAGAGGAGGAAGACCCAAAACAAGGTTCCTTGATAATATTAATGAATACATGACAAGCCACTGTAAAGAAATTCTTGAGAAGACTGGGACCCACAAATGCTTGTAAAGCTAATATGACGATATGATGATGAGTCATCTTTTTCGATTGTCATGTACTTTGTTTTATGTTGACTTCATCATCCAGCCCCGTTTTCACATCCATTGTTGGATACAGGCCTCCTCCAAACGTCTCCAGTTCTCTATATCTCTAGCTGCTGCAATCCAGTTTGTTTCTATTCTCCTTAGGTCGTCGGTCCATCGGGTGGGTGGTCTGCCTCGACTTCGCTTGTCGGCTCTTGGTCTTGTTATGTTGACTTATCTCTAACTTTATCATCGTTTATCCGTTTCTGTCAATTCTTAGAAAAAGCATCTTTGTCTTTTCTATGATGACTAAACCATCAACATTTGCATAATATGCTATTACTTGAAGCTGATTTGTAATAATGTTATTATTCAGAAATTTACCTTCCTTATTATTGCCTCTAGAATCAGATTGAATAGTGTAGGAGAGAGGGTGTCTCTTTGTTTCTCACCCCTGTTTACTCTACTTTTCTAAGAAGTTATTCCGTTGAATGTTACTTTGCTGTGGTGTCCTTTATAATCATCACTGTTAAAATATTTATTAGTTTTTTGGGAGCCCGAGATCTCTAGTTCTTTCATTGTTTTAGACTGCTTAATTGTATTTGATAAACTTTTAGAATCTCGGGATATTATATGCATTTCTTGTTTGTGTTGTCTATCTTTTTGAATAACTTGTTCTACTATACTGTATGGAAATAATCGTCGACCAATCTGTACCTGTTTTGGTTTTTTCTTAATATTCATCCACCATATGATTCAGCCTCGTGTTAATATCCTCGCTAGAACTTTGTACGTAGTTAAATTTTTTGGTTCAAATGCAGATGTCCCTTCAGATCATAACTTATTAATCAGCGACATCAAACTCAAATTTAAAAAAGTAAAACGTCAAAAACCGACTAATCGAATAAACACTGACTATATTCGAGATACTAGCCAAGCAATCATACACAAGAAAGAAGTTCGAAAAATTGGAAGAAACACATAACATTGAAGACCACTGAAATCCAAACAGATCCAAACCGTCATACAAGAAACAACCAAAAAGTATGTAACTATTAATAAACGCAAACAACAATGGATCACTGATGAAATATTAAAAATAATGGGAAACAGACGAGAAGAGCAAAATGAAAACACTGAAGAAAACAAAAAAATCATTAAAAAAATCAAAATGAAAATCTGGGATGCAAAAGGAAAATGGTACAGCAGCAAATTTATTGAAATAAAAGAACTGCAAAAGAAAGAATGACACGTTTAATATGTATAAAAAGGTACATGAAATAAATATATAAGTCAACTTCAAGTAGTTTATTTGAATAACAAGGAAAGTCAAAGAATTACTGACGAAAGAACAGAAATACAAATCGAAAATATATTGAATGGTTCAATGGTTCAAACATAATCTTCGATTTTGTTGTATAGATCTGGAAAGAGCTATACAACAAAAGAAAATTCTGATTATTAGACATATTACATTAAACCTTGAAATCACATTAGTACGATGCTACATATTATCCACATTGCTGTATTGAGACATCCAGAGAAGTAGAACCTTCTACACCTTTTTATACATGTCACGATCGCCGGAAGAACAAGGCAGAAGAATAACATCCCGGCTCCGAAATCTTCAAGAGTGGTATCAAGAAACATCCGCTAATCTATTTCGAGTTGCTGTAAACAAAGATATTATTGTCAATATGATTGTCAACGTTCGATAATCGGACAGGGTACTAAAATAAGAAGAAGATAGCTAACTACATAATTGTTGAATCGATAAAGTACCTATTGTAAACATATCTTTCCAATTGTTACTGATTAAAAAGGAGATTAGCTAATAGTTGCAAATTAAAAGGAAAAAAAAAGTGTTAATCTTTTAAGTGGAATATATTTAATGAAGATAAACTGTAGTGAATCAGAATGTTTGTGGTTAAATAAGATTGTTAAACAACAGGGAATGTAACCAATACAGAAGAAAATATGAAGCTTACTTTAAACACTACAAGAGAATCGGCTTAGCTCAAGAGAATGAGAGTTGTGCTCAGAGAGAAGGTCGGCACGTTTGCTTGCCTGTAGTAACTTAAGATAGTTAGATCAATCTTAAGATGATCTTGAGATGGGCGCCAGGGTGAATTTTGAATATCACACCTTTTTGGGGTATCTATAGTTATACACTAACTGAAAAATAAAAGATTATGGGAAAACAAATAAAAATCTGTAATGCTCTATACACTATATTAAATATAATCTTAATTTACTTATACCCCCAAAACAAATATGTATTATATACCAAACAATGTCTAAAATACGAGTATATCTCCCAAAATATTTATATACAAAAACAGTTATCTAAAAGTATGAAAAAATAATATGACCCAAAATATAAATATTTACAAAAAATTGATCTACCCAGTCCTTTGACAATGAGGTAAATTGGTAAATATGTAAATTGGTGTGGGTAAATAGTACTTAAAATAGCACACAATAATTAAATAATTAGACAAATTAATAAAGGAGGCAGTTTTAAAGTATGACAATAGTCAGTTAAGTAACTAGACCAGTACACAACTTACATCTATTTAACAAAATAAAGGTACGTACTAGTAACCATAAAATGGGATAATGTATCCTGACAATTTATGTTGTTATGTAAAATATTAATAAATGAATAAATTAAAGATAAAGTAGGAATGTAAAAATAAAGGCAAGTAAAGGATTCAAAGAGTTGAGGGTACTAATCAGGGATTGTGCACAAATCTGTTTCGTAACCCACTTAGGGTGAAGGCCTAAGTATCCGAGGATATAATATATAATATAAAAAAATTTAAATTTAAATTATTAATAGTTTAGAAAAAATAAATAAATGTCCTTAGTAGCCTTGTTACTGGTAAGGAAGTTCCCTAAGTCGTGGTCTATTGTCCAGGTAGTGGATGGACTCTGAGGTGGCTCTGCTTATCTTGACTAAAGTAAAAGCTGACTGGGACTGGCAGACCAACCAGAAAATTCCAACTTAATATGGCTTCTTTGCCCAAAATCAACGTCCAATTCTTCCCAACTCCCAGTATTTCCCAACTTAAAAAAAATATTCTTCCCCACAATTAAAGTCCAAAGATTATAGCCGGCAGGCTACAAAAGAACAAAAAGAACCTTTTATTTCTTATACTTATTATTTTTTGTTCAAATAACAAAAACTAGAATATATTGGTCATTAAGTGACCTTGATTCAAATATTTAATATTTCCATACTGGAATTTACTTATATATGTATCTATAAAAAATTATGGTTTGATATTTCTACTATGGTGATAGATGATTGACGACTTGTAATATTTAAATGGAGATAATATGTGTATGGAAAGTAACTTACCAGAACCTCGGAGGGTTTTTTTCCATAAAAAAAAACAACGTAACTTTCTAACGAAAAACTGCACAAACTAAAAACTTCTTTAAAATCAAATTCTTCACATTTCCCAAAAATAATAACTTAAAAATTGTTCTATCCCTGCTCCTAAGTTCTGCCTGCCGTGATAACTTAACTTCTCTTCTCGAAGTTCCCTTCCAAAATGACCAGAATTCCCTTCAAGAAGGTTAGGTTTCCAATAACAAGGGAATCGATTATATTATCAATCGATATAACGATGTTCGATAGTCATAAAGTGAAATATTAGAGATCGTATTGTGGTTTGCATACTCCAACGGCGGCAAATTAGTAGCTAATGTGGGAATCCGGTTTGCTAACGTTCAAAATGTTAGATTATTAACGATCGTATCGTTACACAATATTGTATTATTGAATTCCCGGAATCAAAAAACTCGTTAGGATAAAGCACAAAAAAAATACAAAAATCATTACGTATCTGCCAAATTAAATTTTGTAACAAAGATTTAGACCTTAGGTATAAACACAAATAGGATCCGACGCACCCGTGTTGCCATTTTAAGTAACAAAATTGTTTCGACGCATTAATTATAAAAATAATAATGCATATTTTAAATGGCTTATGACTATGTTAACGGAAACATACTTCTAAACAAATTTACTACGACTACTAAGGATTTCCACAGTTTTCACTGTCTTCCTTCACTCAACCGTTTTCTCCAATTTTCCCTGTCATTCCAGTCTCCATCTCGCAGGGTTCTTTTCTACATAGCCTCGTCGATTTCATCTCTGAATGACCTTCGGGGTCTTCCTCTCTTTCTTCTTCCAATCGGGCTCCATTCTGTGATTTTGTTTATCCAGCGTCCTCTGTCCGCTCTTCTGACGTGGCCGTACCAGGATAGTCTCTTCTCCTCTATATAGTCGATTATGTCTGATTGCACTCCCATTCTCCGCTTAATCTCTGCGTTTTCAATTCTGTCTCTTTTTGTAAGTCTACAGCTTCTCCTCAGGAACTCCATTTCTACTGCTCTTATTCTACCTCTATTTCTCTTGTTTATTGTCCAGTTTTCGGACCCATATGTCAGGATACTTCTTGTCAGGGTATTATATATTCTCTTTTTTGTCTTTATCGTAATGTTCTTATCCCACAACACTGAGTTTAGTTGTCTAATACAGTTTCTTGTTTGTCTTAGTCTGTTGTTTATATCTTCTTCTGTTGTTCCCTGGTTCGATATTATGGTTCCTAAATACTTGAATTTATCTGTTCCATTTATTTGTCTTCCCTCGTCTATCTCTAGGTTTCTCATATCCTTGTTTTCTGTTGTTAGGTATTCGGTTTTCTCTAAGTTTATTTCCATTCCGTTGTTTTTATATTCTGCTTCTAGTTTTCTGAGCATAAAGCTGAGATCTTCTTCATCTTGTGCGATGACTACTTGATCGTCGGCAAAACTTAAGGTGTATAGGTATTCGTCTCTTACTGGTATGCCCATTCCTTCGCACTTTCTCCTCCATGGTTTGAGTGTCTTTTCCAAGAATATTTTAAACAGAGTAGGGGACGTAGCACAGCCTTGTAGAAGTCCTTTTGACGTCTTAAATGGATTGTAGGCTTTATTTCCACATTTAATAGCTACTTTGTTTTCTTTGTATAGTGCTTTAACTGCTTTTATTAGTGTTTGTCGTGTTTGTGTTTATTAATGCATAAAATTCAATAAATATTTTTTATCAGTTTGTGTAAAAGAAGTATCCTCTCGGGTACATTAGACCCACCTTGCCCAGATAAGGGTGGTTAAATAAGTATAAAATTAAGTGTTAATATTAAACGAGAAGGAATATTCACATTCAGTCAAACCAGGCATTCTATGACATGTGTTTCGCTATTTTTAGTTCATCAGATAGACCTGCCAGGTAAGACAGAATAAAGTATGAAAAATAAAATTTTTATGTGTTTCTTATCTGAGTAGTCTTTAAATGGATAGAATGTAAATGTTTTAACACCTTTGGAGCTGTTATTACACACAAGCAATTGATACAACAAGGAAATTCTTTCTTTTTCTAGGAAGGGGTTTACTCGCTCAGAAAATTATATCATGCAACAGAAATTTGCATAAAAACCTTCTTGACCTTTAAGAAGACTAGATCATAAAAGTAAAAGCAATAAATAGGTAGGAAGCATTTGATCTATAGTGTTATTGTCTAATTCTGATAAAATTGTAAACGATACAAACTATCAAGGATGGCTGACAAAAATAATCAAAAGAGGGATTTGCTAAACATAACTAATATATTTTACAACCAATACTTTTCTCTGCTTCAAGTAAATTTTGTTTTCATCATGGTTAATTTTATACTGTAATATTAAAACTCAGACAATTATGTTTAATTTATATTATATATAATCAAGAAAACGCTTATTTAAAATATGTCTAATTAATGATAACATACCTGGTTTCATCTTCATCCAACTGAATAAGAACACATACTTCAATTTGTGAGACAAGAATGTCCACAGCCTAAAAAGATCACTTTAAAAGTATGTTAATAATAAAACAGTTTAAACAAAATATACATTACTAAGTGTCTTTCCACAAATGTCTGTTCTGTCTATAACGAGAAAGTCCTCATTTTCTTTTAAACTGATACAAGGAACATTGGTAATGTAAAAGCTAAAACATAAAAAAATAAATAAAAACTAATACCAAACAATACAAATACAATAAAAATATTCTCCAATGTACATGATAAAAATGAAGTAACCCAAAGGAATTTTTTTTATTTAGAGAAAAATGTCAGTAATAGAACAAAAAAAAATAACCAGTGTGTATGTATATGTATTCATATATGGTGCAGAACTTCGATTTTAAATAACAAGGATAAAAGTACACAACTATTTGAATGCTTTGCAAGTATACGAACTTTGTGATTGCAATGGTAAGCAGGACGCTCATACGACATGTACAATTCACAAGTACACGAGCGTGAACAGACATGGCAACTATACGCAAGTATTCTTAAAAGCCTTGACAACTAAATCCGTTGTGTGACAGTCAATATGTATAGTGGTCGTCTGGATAATCTCGTTGTTGCTTCCGCAGCTTTTGTTGGGATGAGCTCTGTGTATTTAATTAAATTAAAAAAAAAGAGAAGAAGATAGTGGATGGTATCATTAAATAAAAGTCGAAACAGGTAAATAGCTGTATTTAAAATTCACTAAAACAGCATTGTAGATACAGAAACTGAACCACCACTGATACCACGCCATTCATATGTTGCAGGATCTCAAACGAGAACCTTTAGGCCATGTGGCCATTAGCAAATCTTTTTTCTCTTTGGTTCATTTATAGTGTACTAGACATATATGTTATCTTGTATTCTTTTCCAGGCATGATTAACTACAAATGACCGGCTTATTTTTATAAAAATCAAGAAAATGCAACAACGTCATTTTTCCACGACATTTCAATTAAAAAAAATCACACTAGAAAAAAATTAAATGAATAGTCGCGGTAAATGCTAATTATTTATACATTTCGTTTAAGCGCCTTTGCAAGTATAGACAAGTATGTACTTCGCAAGTGTACGAATATTCGTGATCCCTTTTAAGGTCATGGCATATTATCGTGCACGTTGCGTTTCCAGCACATAGCGTTTAGTTTCCGAAAAATATAATTTAAATGGTTTTAAATATGAATAACGCACACTGTCCGGGACACACTTGTTGTTTATTTAGGAACTTGTTTGATTTTGATATAGAGTATTTAAAAAAAATATTTTCGAGGCTATTTTGTCATTTATGTCATTTATGTGTTTTTATTGCTTTGTGACAATTAATCACGGAAGTGATAAACAAGTAGGACTTTTGTACGGAAGTGATACCTCTTCTTTTTAAAAATACTTTTTGGTTTGATATGTATGGCTTCGTAAAATGTAGTATTTTGTTTTTTAATTGAAGGTGAAATTAAATTTAAAACATATTTAAACTGAATCCTATACATTCTAAAATAATTGTTAAACCTATTAATTATTATTAAATTCCTATTAAAAACAGCCTCGAAAATTATTTTTTTTAAATACTCTGTATCAAAATCAAACAAAGCCCTAAATAAACAACAAGGGGAAAACGACAGGTATCTAATTAACATTATCCTTACAAACCGGTTACGACTCGTTACGCAGCCGTCGGCATCAGTAAAATATTGTGTTCGAATATACTGAACAAGTGTCTGAAACGCAATGTTCCGAACAGTGTGCGTTGTTTATATTTAAAACCATTTAAATTATATTTTTCGGAAACGATATGTGCTGGAAACGCAACGTGCACGATAATATGCCACGACCTTTACTGGGGTCATTTTTACCGACAACAGATGGAAAACCAACGAGTGGCCACGAGTGACAAACAATTGTCCGAGTAACCCACTCACACGACATGGCAAGTATACGCAAGTGACGATTATTCGACAAGTACACGAGTCATTTGAGTCCGGCTTAAGAGCTGTAGTGGACTGCACGATACGCGATAGGCTAAAGGTGGGTACAGATATGCGAGCCGAACGGTATACGTACCGTACGCGTACAGATCCTTGAAAAATATTCTACATCGTACTGATCGCATACTTATCTCGATTCATGGAAAGCGACAAACCAACAACGAACACACATGTGCAAAATGATTCATTTTATTTATAATTTGGGTACTGATTTATGTTCCTGTTTTTGCTTGTTTAACAAAAATAAAAATATGTACAATAATCAGTTTACTGTTTTTTCACGTCTCTCTAGAAAGGAACACGTCATTCACAGAATGTCGATTTGATGACACAATAAAAATGTTCGCTGCGTCTAGTAAGCGCCGTCCAAACTGAAAGATGAGCTTCCTTTGAAGTCGTGAAATAAACCGCAACAATTTCGTTCGCGACGAGTCACGATGAAACAGTACGCAAGCGGTTTTTTCTGCCGTACACATTAACGAATATAGCGTTCGCATACCGTATGCATACCGTTTGGCTCGTATATGTGTACCGACCTTAAGAGATGATACCATGCAAAAACGATTTATTGTTTTATCGGTCGCATACAAAGTTGAGCAACGACAACTTGAGTTCTTCGAACACATGGTTCATATAGGAGGGTCCAGGAAAGTAAAATAAGGACGAGAAGCATTATACATATAATGCCTACAGTGGTGTACCAAAATCGAAAAAGATACAGACCAGCAAGTGCGTTGATTAACGAAAATAAAAAAAAGATAGTGCAGAGATAACGAAAAGTTGGACAAAAGCCAAAATGATTTTCATCTGGAAAAGCTTATATTGCCAAACCTCTACACCGTAAAGTAGAAGAGAATAGAATATATATTTATCTGTAGAAAAAGGACGAATTAGTCACGAGGTTATCGACAGCTACACCATAAGAACTTATGTTACAAACTCCTTGCATACAAATTTATATCAAATGTATATATATTTCGGTTTATAGAGTCCCAAGTTGATTTCCGACTTTTAGTCCTAGTTCTAGTCTCTATTGGTCTCTATCTTTACAGAGGTCTTTTCCCAGATTCTTCTCCCGCATCTTTTTGTCTATACTATGTTACCAACTTGGTCTAAGTCTTCTTCTATTTTTCTTTCCATGGAGTTTTTATTTTAGAATTCATTTCGGCAGTCACTCCTTAGACATTATCTGTAAATGGCAAAACCAGATTAAATGTTTTGTTTTATCATTGTCTGCCAATGTATGTTTTGTACCAATGATTTCTCTTATGCGATAATTTGTTACTCTTTCTCGCCTTGATTTTCCAGCTGAACGTCGCTAGAAATTCATGTCGGTTGTGTCAATCATGTTTTCTATAATATTCTTAATTTGCCTCACTTTCAAGCCGTACGTAGCTATACTTTTAATTATGGTGTTGTAAATTCTTCTTTTGTTGTCCTTGGATATCGTTTGGTCCCATGGAATACTATTTAGTTCGCAGAGAGCTCGGATACCCTGAGTATTTCTGTGTCTTCCAGATTCGTCTAATGTAGGGGAGAGTGTTGTACCTTTAAGCAAATTTCATATCGTTTGGTACAGAAGAGGTACAAGCGTCCAAAGGTACAACACTCTCCCCTACCGTTATTTGTAATTTGCAAATCTAAATGATTATATTTCTCACAATAATTCACTATTTATCTTTTAGTTATAGGTCATGCAGTTCTCCTCCAATATACATGTATTTATTTTTCTCCATATTCACTTCTAAATTCCATTATTTATATTCTTGTATGAGTTTTCATTAATACACATGTATTTAGATTTCTCCATATTCACTTTCGAAGCCCGTTATTTACATTCTTGTATAAGTTTTCGTATTATAATTTTCTTGCCAACACTATCTGAACATCTACATAACACAGAGAGTAAAGTTTAATGTTATTTAGAGTGACACCCATCCCATGGCACTTTCTCTTCTATGTTTTGAAGAATCTGTCTAGGTATATCCTGAAAAGAGTAGGAAAGAGACAGCATCCTTGCTTTAACCCTTTAGTATGTGTAAAACCTTGCGTTATTCCATCGGTTACTTTTATTTTGGCCTTATTATGGAGATACCGATTTTAAACTGCTTTAATTATTTAAATACTTAAATTTGTTTTCTTTAAGTGCCTTTCATGGCTTTGGGAGCAGAACACTGTAATATGGCTTTTTAAAGTCCACGTAGAACAAATTATCTTGATCAAACGCTGTCTTCTTTTCAACTACTTTGGTTGAATGATTTTCAACCACAGGAAAGGTGGTCTGTCGTGGCCTGCTATAGCCCGTGATGTAGCTCGAAATGGTTCTTTTATATTATTATACCTTTTATAAAGAATTTTTTAATTAAAATTTTTGGGATTTGTGGTATAAAGCCGACTACAGGAAATTAATTTTCCTTTTGAATAAACATTGGACTTACCAGAAAAAAATGCTGTGATAACCAATTTTCTCTGGAATTATATGAACATCAAATTCAAATTCCGTTGTACTATATGGTTTCAGTATTGGGTCTAATTTCTTTTGGATTATCCAATCTTCTGGTAAGTTTATTACGTTTTTGGAATCTTTGTTTTTAAATCTCCATTCACAACTTAGACACGCAGAACTAAAAATTACAATTATAATTATATATATATATATATATATATATATATATATATATATATATATATATATATATATATATATATATATATATATATATATATATATATATATATATATATATATATATATATTATTATATAGTCGGAAAAATACGTAAGTTGCTATTTCTAAGGGTCTGTCAATCTGCCTTAGTGGTGCAGTGTTAAGAGTCTGAACTTACTAAGCGTAAAAACTTATGGAACTAAGGGAAAAATTGGGAGGGATGACTCTTCTTTGTCAGATCGGTACTCATTCCAGGTTGCGCAGTCGCTCGGGTATAGGTGATTATTTGTGAAGACAATGGAGGTGAATATTCTTAGTATCAAGGCAATTACTCAAAACATACACTATACAATAGACAATGTACAATAAACCAATTAAGTCAGGGTAATATAATTGCACTGGCTAGGAAAAATATTCCCATTCTATATTTTGGCAAAGTCTTACTTAAAATAGCCCACTTATATTAAAAGTGCATGAGTAGATATAGTATAGGTCTTTAAGCCCATTCCCTAAATCGCAACCCTTAAAATTGCAACCCTCGGTCGTAAGTGCCAAACGGCTTAACGTAGGATGGCGTACAAGGGCTCGTTGGAAAGGGGATGAAAAATGGGGTTGAACGCAGTATCTGCCGTGCGCATCGGATCATGCCGAAAGGGCATTATTAGATATCTTCGTTTCTATTGGTCCGATCGTGACGTACGAGGGCTCGTTGGAACAAAGAGAAGGCAGGAAATACGTTGAGACTAAAAACAAAGATAGCGGCATTGCCAAATAGGCGCTAGAACGTATCTTCGTTGCTATTGGCCTGATTTTGACGTATGGAGTGTCAAATGAAAGCGTTGATGATACAGACACACACGTTTGGCTTATGTCAACGTTCAGTATGAATATTCTTCTTATTCTTTTCCGTACAGTTCCTAAGAGAATGTGACCTTCGACGCAGAACGTGAAATGACGTGACATTCGACGCGGGACGTGACAGTTATGTAACATTCGACACAGCACGTGAAATTTCATGTGAAATGACGTGACATTCGACGTAGGACGTGACAGTTATGTGACATTCGACGCAGAACGTGAAATGTCGCGTAACATGACGTGACATTTGACGCATAACATGTAATGTCACGTGAAGTGACGTGACATTCGACGCAGGACGTGAAATGTCACGTGAAATGACGTGACATTTGACGCAGGACGTGAAATGTCACGTGAAATGACGTGACATTCGACGCAGAACGTGAAATGTAATGTGAAATGACGTGATATTCGACGCAGGATGTGACAGTTATGTGTCAGTCAACGCAAGACGTCGTTTGACATAAAACGTGACATTCTACATAGGACATATTCAGTAGTAATATGAATTCCATCGAGTACATGCATAGAGTAATAAAATTTCAAAAAAAACTTGATCAGTTAAATAAAGACATTAAATCATATGAGGATATACGTGTCTTACATGTCTTATTGTTGCTCTCTGTATCTGTGTGTGCAGCGAATAGCACTCTGGAATATGCTAGTTCTTTTCTTAAACGTTTCGGATATCTAAATACATCAAGTAATGCTATTTCTAGTATAGATATGGCCTTAGTTGAATTTCAAGAAAGATACAATCTTCCTGTGACCGAAACATTACTGTGGATCGTCTACGTCACTGGTTTACCTATACCATAATACCATTGTAATTTTTATATGTATAAATAAATATATGGGAGATTAAACGCTTGTTTCTTTAAAACATCTTTATTCGAAGATTCAAATTTTCTCTTTACAATTTCAAAAATAATTTTTTAAATTAAGATAAATCCAGATGCTAATATTACACATGACATTTCAAAGACATTGTCTATTTCACTTTTCATATTCTCGCTGGTGTTGTTGCTGCTGGCACCTATGGCGTAGGTTGAATACGTCGTATTGGATATGTAGCTGGTGGCAGTTTTCTAAAGGCGTAAATCCAGGTGTCTTGCTGCTGCTGCTGCTGCTGTAAATTCATCTCTTCCGGTTTCCACGTTTTGTTGTTGTTGTCAAAATGCAGGCTATCTAATTGTCTTTTAATTTGTTTTATATCCTTATATGATTTATTGTCTTTATTTAGCTGATCAAGTTTTCTTTGAAATTTCATTACTCTATGCATGTACTCGATGAGATTCATATTACTACTGAATATGTCCTATGTAGAATGTCACGTCTTATGTCAAACGGCGTCTTGCGTTGACTGACACATAACTGTCACGTCCAGCGTCGAATGTCATGTCATTTCATATGACATTTTACGTTCTGCGTCGAATGTCACTGAGGGGGAGCCTTGTAACTGGCTCCTTACATAAGAGGGTTGGAAATCTTTTGATTCCAAGCCTTACTTCAAAGGACTTGTGAGCGGATGTATCTCCATAGGTTTGGTTCTTTAGTGACCGTTGAAGGATAAGGATTGTTAATTTGAGCAAATATAGCTCCAGAGAAAATCACTTTAAGTTTATCGACTTATAATTAACTATTTTTAGAGTAGAGAAGCCTCAACACGGCCGTAGCTGACTATACAATGTCAAACAATTCTTTCTTTATCACATGTAAAAGAGAAATCCGTATTTATGAGAAAAATGCCCGATTTCGGCGTAGAGAAATATTTTATACATGAATTGAGAGTGTTTTAAAATGCACATGCCTCAAGGCCGATGTGTGAGAATGAACTGATAAAATACTACTTGATGCGTAAAAGTGAACATTACCCCTCTTTTATTTAGGTGTGAAAACTATTTAAAAAATTGAGGCGCCAATGAGTCGGCTGTCCCGAGCAAACTTAATATTAGTGAATATTTTACTTATTCTACACTAAGAAAAGTGTAAAGAGTTACATTTTTATTTTATATTTTAAAAACAATATGTTCATTTCTGGAACAGTCACGTCATTTCACGTCCTGCGTCGACTGCCACGTCCTGCGTCGAATGTCACGTCATTTCACGTGATATTTCACGTTCTGCGTCGACTGTCACATAACTGTCACGTCCTGCGTCGACTGTTATGTCATTTCACGTGACATTTTACGTTCTGCTTCGACTGTCACGTGACATTTCACGTTCTGCGTCGACTGTTACGTTCTCTTAGGCACTGTACGGAAAAGAAGAAGAAGAATGTTCATACTGAACGTTGACAGACATAAGCCAAATGTGTGTGTCTGCGTCACCAACGCTTTCATTTGGTACCCCATACGTCAAAATCAGGCCAATAGCAACGAAGATACGTTCTAGCGCTCATTTGGCAATGCTGCCATCTTTGTTTTTTGTTTCAACGTATTTCCCGCCTTCTCTCCGTTTCAACGAGCCCTCGTATGTCACTATCTGACCAATAGAAACGAAGATACCTAATAATGCCCTTTCAGCATGCTCTGATGCGCACGGCACATACTGAGTTCAATCCCATTTTTTACCCCCTTTTTAACGAGCTCTCGTACTTCATCTTACGTTAAGCCGTTTGGCACTTACGACCGGGGGTTGCAATTTTAAGGGTTGCGATTTAGGGGATGGACTCAAAGACCTATACTATATCTACTTGCATGTTATATAATATATAAGTGCCAATATAGTCGAACGTTTTTTTAGGTCAATTAGCACAATAAAAACAAAAAAGGTCAGAGTAACTTTTCTCTAAAATGCATCGTTTTGAGGTTATAAATTATTTAAGGCCTGAAAAAACATGAAAATCTCTATTTTTGAAGCCCGATAACTTGATTGACGCCAATATAGCCGATTAACAAAATTTGATAAAAATCCAATGATCTACAGTTTTTTCGATTTTCCGGCAAAATCCGGCTGTAGTGAAAAATTTATATATTAAAGTTTAGCAATCGTCAAATTTAACGTAAAACTACTAAGTTCTCGGAAAAATGAAAGTTACTAAGTTCTCGGGAAGAAAGGGTATCGGAATATTTTACAGATATAGAATGTTCGTAAATACGGTTGTGGATTTGTCGGTTTTCTCTCCTATGTATGTGCGCCCATAATAGCCGGAATAATTGATTTGATATATTCCCCTTCTGTTCACATTTACACTCATTTGTCGCTTCATTATTTGGCTTTCGCTGTTAGGATATTGGAAAGTCTTTTTAACGGAGAATATTGCTCCAAAATTACCCCTTGCCAGTCTTCCTTCAAATTAAAAGTTCATTTGTTAAGCTTCTTGCACTTATTTTCTGCAGTTAAAAAACAACAGACAGCAATAAGTTTTTTAAAACAACTTGATGTTTTATACGCAATTAGGGCGTTCTGAAATGAATAGCGAAATAATAAAATAATGAATTAATGAAATAATGTTTTTCTAGTGCTTTGACAGCGATTTCAAAAGCTGTCTTGGCAATCTTTGTTGTTCTTGGCACCGGTTCTTTATATTAAATATTTAACTTTACAGCAGTAAGTTCACTTAAAGGAAAGGAAAAAAATTTCCTTTCAATTTCGCTGAAGTTGTCAACTTTGAGTTAAATATGTAGCAGTATTTACGAAAATTCATTGGGAAATAATTTTGACGGGATGCCAAATTTCATATTTCAATTTCGTCATTACATCCAATAAAAACTACTAGATCTGATTAGTGTATTTAAATTTTGATGTGCGAACAAATCTAACAAGTACATTTAAAAAAATCTAAAAGTAAGATACAGTTAAGTTACCTTTTGTTCTTTACCATAACATTGAAAGATTTTATCGTCTCTATAAAAGTAAATCCAAAAAATACAGTATAATTTTGTTTACTGCTTATTTCTGTAACTTCCGGCGGAACCTAAAAGTCTAAGCTTAGTGATATGTAAAACTTGAGATAAATTAAGAAATGTCTAAAAAAATAATTAAAAGTAATATTAATAGACATGTTTTGCGATTTTTCTTGACTATTTGCCTGATGGTCTTGATGATCAAAAGCTTAAGTATGAATATTGCTGTTAGATAGTTATAAATAGTTAGATGGAAATTACTATAAATTAAAAAAAAACAAAATATATGCTAAATACAAATATCATGTAATTAAAATGTATATAAATAACATGTCTTACGTTTATTTCTATTAAGTTTTTTGAAAATTCTACGGCATCTCCAACTAGTTCAATTTCTTGAAAAGTGTTATTATCACACATTAAATATAGCGTTTCGGCATGAAGACCCGGTTTGGTAGGCTGAAATATTATATTCACTTCTACTATTTCTTGATTGCAAACTTCAAAGAATGTTGGGTATATCCAAAAGTCGCCCTTAAACAACTCCATGCATGAAGAAACATCCTAAAATATTAAAACGATTAATACGTCAGGATCGTTACTCATAACCTTACGAAATATATTGTAGTATATAACAATAAAATACTGAAAACTTTATTTTCGAAACAAAATTTATTATAAATTCTTATGACTACAGCTGTTTCGACAGAGTGCCTTTCTCAAGTGATCTATTTTTGGTATGGGTTTACGCTTTATAGTCTTTAATGAAATAGGTTGAGGAGTGAAAAACTGTCTTAATTTGGTCATTCAGAATTATGTCTGTGTTTTTTAATTTGTTAATTTCGATAGATTCTAATAAAGATAGCTTAAGGCCTTTATTTTGGATGTGAAGAATTTGAATTATGATTATGATCTAGAAGGTAAAGTGCGTATGTAGAATCTGTGTTTCTATTATGGAAAGCCCTTTTATTAATTATTATTAAAATGGCAATAAGCCACAATTAAAGGTTAAAATACGTTTATTGACGTTTCAATTTCCACTTCGGAAATCGTTCTCAAAATACAAACATTAGTAAATTAAACAAATTTTGTTTTTTGTTACTTAGTGAAAAATTCTTCTTGTTTGTTTGTATTTTGAGAACGATTTCCGAAGTGGAAATTAAAACCTTAATAAACGTATTTTAACCTTTAATTGTGGCTTATTCACATTTAAATAGTAATTAATTTAAAATGCCACAAGAAAATAGCTTCAGAACAATATTAAGAAGCCCTTTTATGTTCTGCTATACGTTTGTTAAAAATTCTACCAGTTTGAACGATGTAAATTTTGGACAGTCGCCACATTTAAGTTTGTATACACCACTGTGTAAGTGCCTTTTATTTTGACACTTTTGGTTTTTAATTTACTTGTTTAAGTTGTTTGTTCTAAAAGCTGGTGTTATTCCTTTCTTTTTTATGTGTTTGGCTATTTTTGTTGATATTTTGCCTGTATATGTAATCGAGCAGAAGGTACTGGGCTTTTTCTCTACAATAGAAATACTAATTTCAGGGCGTTCTTGTGTAGTTTTTTATTTAAAATTTTATTAATTGTTTGTTCGTTGTACCCATTGTTTACTGCTATTTGCTTCTCTTCTTAGGGTGCCTGTCCGTTCCGAACGTTGGCGATCGTCCTGGCTATGATGACTTTGTTGATTGCTATACGAAATAGCTGTGTTAAGGTCTTTCTATACCATGCTCTTAGGTTAGCAAGCCAGGATATTCTTCTGCGTCCTGGGGCCCTTTTTCCTTCAATTTTACCTTGCAAAATGCATCGAAGTAGCTCGTATCTGCCTTGATTTCTCGTTATATTTCTCAAGTACTGCAGCTTACGGCTCTTCACGATGTTGACGAAATCCGCAGTTGTGTTCATCCTCCTCAGTACTTCTTCATTGGTGACTTTGTCTGTCCATGGTATCTTCAGGATCCTTCTGTATGACCATAGCTCAAAAGCCTGAAGTTTTGATAGAGTTTCCGCCTTCAATGTCCACGTTTCTACTCCGTACAGAAGCACTGAGTACACATAACATTTAAGGAGCCTTATTTTTGTGTCTAGGGTGAGACCATGGCTCTTGAACACAGAACTCATAGTCAAGAATGCACTTTTTGCCTTTACGATGCGACATTTAATCTCTTGAGTATTGTCCCACGACTCATTAAATATAGTTCCCAAGTAGTTGTATTGTGAGACACGTTCAATTCTCATCATTCTCATCATTAGCTTGGTTTTGCTGGTGCATCTAGTCTATATTTTCTACTTGTTTCCGTTATTTTGTTCATTAAGTTTTTCAGCCCTTCTATGGTATTGAAAAACACTATTGTAACATCTGCATACCGCAAGTGATTGAGCTTGACTCCATTTATTGAGATGCCTTCATGAATATCTTTTACAGCCTCTTCAAAAATTTGCTCCGAGTAAAGATTGAATATCAGTGGTGAAATTATGCACCCCTTCTCACCCCCCTTAAGATTTTGACCTTATCTGTATAATCTCCATCTATTCGGAGTACTGCTGATTGATTCCAATACAGGTTAGCTATTATTTTTAAGTCTTTTCCGTCAATCCCTGTCCTCTTTAGCACTTCCATAATTTGTTCTGACTCTATCGAAAGCCTTCTTGTAGTCAATCAGGCATGCAAAAGCATTACAGCTGACATCTCTACATTTCTTAAACAATACCTGCACGCTAAATAAAGCTTTCCTCGTACAAACGGCGTTCACAAATCCAAACTGATTGGGCGCAATTTGTTCCTCGCATTTCCGGAAAATTCTTTCGTGGATGACTTTTAAAAACAGCTTCAGCAGATGGCTCATTAGGCTTATGGTCCTATAATCTTTACAAACTTTTGCTCCTGTTTTTTTGGGCAATGGTACGAACTCCGATTTGAGCCACTCTACTGATATTTTTCCTGCCTTGTATATTTCTTTAAATATTTCAGTTAATATTTCAGCTATTTGCTTAATGATATATTTTGTTTCAAAGTTGTGTTTTGTCATCGGAATTTCTGTTAATCTATGTAACATGCTATGATAGGCTGCCAGTTTATGTTGAGTAAGATGGGATGATGAATTGTGTATAGTCGTGTCAGTATGGGTAGGTTTACGAAATAGGGAGAACTCATGTTTGTTTTTAACTCTGATAATTTTTAAATCTTAAAAATTTATGGATTGATTTTGTTCTGTTTCTATTGTAAATTCAATATGACTATGGAGTAAATTAACATACGATAAAAATTGGTCAAGATGCCTGTTAGTTCCTGTAAAACATACCAGTACATCATCTACGTATCTTCACCAATATAAAAACTGTTTTAATAATGGATGTTTTGAAATATTTGTCTCTAGATAACCCATAAAAATATCTAATAGCAATGGGCTTAGGGGATTACCCATTATAAGTCCTGCATTGTTATTTGTATATATTTGATAAATATATTCAAAGTAGTCCTGGTTTATGCAAATTTCAAGAAGATGTAAAATTTCAGATATAATGATTTGATTTGTAATATTATGGTCTAAAGCAGGAGGTTTATAGCAGGGATACAAGGAAAAAGATTTTTATGTCAAATGAAATTAATCTACAATATACAATACAATATACAATAGAATTTTTAAATAATAAAAATAATCAAAATATTGAAACAGTAAACAAATATCCGACAGAAAAGTATCAAAAACAAATTAAGCTAGCGTTAGAAAATCAAAAATCAAAATTAATAGTAAGTTCAACAGAAAAGAAATACCTCATTATCATGAACCCACAGCCTCCGAAATTAATCTCTTTCATTAAACTACACAAACCGGGTTACTCAATAAGACCTATATTTTCTGTTTATAAAGCTCTGTCATATAATATTTCAAAAAACTGAAGGGTTATTTTAGAACACACTAAATTTTCACCTAAATTTACCATAAAAACTTTTTTCCTAGTATTCCTGCTACAGAAACTTTTGTTTCTGTAGAAAAATTCATATAAACCAGGACTTCTTCTTCTTCTTCGTCTAGCCATTCACGTCCACATCTGAACATAAGCCTCTTCAAGTCTTCCTTTCCATTGTTTTTTATTGTACGCTACTTGTAGCCAATTTTTCCCGGCAGTCCTTTTCAGATCATCTGTCCATCTCATAGGAGGTCTGCCTCTGGGTCTTTTGTGTTGGTATGGTCTCCAGGTTAAAATTGATCTGTGCCATTTGTTTAGATCGCTCCTAGCTACATGTCCAGCGTATTCCCATTTCAACTTTAATGATTTTTGCACCACATCGGTGACTTTGGTTTTCTGTCTTATCCATGTGTTTGTTTTCTTGTCCATAAGTGATATACCTAGCATTGCTCTTTCTATCGCGTGTTGAGTGACTCTAAGTATATTCATATTCTTTTTTGTGATTGTCCATGTTTGTGCCGCATAAGTTAATAACCAGGACTACTTTGAATTAAATAATCAAATATATATATACAAATAACAGTGCAGGACTTATAATGGGTAATCCTCTAAGCCCATTGTTATCAGATATTTTTATGGATGATCTAGAGACAAAGATTTTAAAACATCAGGTTACAACAGTTTTTATATTGGTGGAGATACGTAAACGATTTACTGGTATGTTTTACGGGAACTAACAAGCACTTGGCCAATTTTTATCGTATGTTAATTCACTCCATAGTCATATTGAATTTACAATAGAAACAGAACAAAATCAATTCATAAACTTTATAGATTTCAAATTATCAGACTTAAAAACAAACACGATTTCTCTGTATTTCATAAACCTACCTATAGTGACACGACTATACACAATTCACCATCCTATTCTACATAACATAAACTGGCAGCCTATCATAGCATGTTACATAGATTAAGAGAAATTCTGATATCAAAATACAACTTAGAGTCAGAATTAAATATAATTAAGCAAATAGTAGTGAACAATGGCTACAACGAACAAACAATTAATAAAATTTTAAATCAAAAACTACACAAGAAAGCCCTGAAATTAGTATTTTCACTACCAGAGAAAAAACCCAGTACCTTCTGCACACCAGTCTAACAACAGCAGTTTTCAGAACAAACAACAACTTAGGCAAATATATTAAAAACAACACATGTCAAAATAAAAAGCACTTACACAGTGGTGTATAAAAACTTAAATGTGGCGACTGCCCAAAAACTTACATCGATCAAACTGGTAGAACTTTTAATATATTGATGTAACACCAACGATTGTTAATATGTTGGCTGTCGTCATGCTAACATGCTACTAGAATGCAGTGTTCCCAAACGTAAAAAAATAAAATCGGTAGAATTCTTTTAAAAAATGGGTAGATCGTGGAGTAAAATCGGTAGATTTTTCAAAATATATTTTCTTTAAATTTCATTATGTTTTGCAATTCGATTCTTTAAGAAAAAATAAATATGTTTATTCATTTAAATCTAATAAAATAAAAAAATGAGAACCGACATACTGAACTGAAAAGGAGAAGGTTGGATCTTCTGGCACGTTGGCACGTTGGCTGGCAGTAACATTTAACAGGTAACGGAGTGGGAAATACACGGCTTCTCTCTGTTGCCATATTTACATTGGTCACATATATTACATATTTATATTAAGGTTAAAAAATTAAGGTACAAATATAATAACACGACGTTACGACTTCACAACTGATAACTGAAATTTAAATGAGTCTGTGTTTGTGTTTAGTATACTTTTTTCACTACTTACTACCTCGCTGGCTCTGCCTCTGCCGCTCTAGGGAATTCCCCAGATTCCTTACTTGGAATTACCTAGTAAAGTTTATTCATTTAGCAAATTTCCATACCTGTTGATATTCGCCCTCTCATTCGTCAAGAGGCTATTAAATATAATTTATTGCCTTAAGCCAGACGGAGCCTCATGTTACAGATCCAAACTTGCCGGTTTGTTTAAATTCAAATTGTAGCGGGTTGCTTTTTTATTCAAAATATTTACTTTGTTATGTATCTCTCAGTTAATGAATATTTTATTTTAGCACATTTTTCTTCAATGGAACATTAAATTTTGTTCACAGTGATTAAATTTCAAGAAATTCTTACACTAATCGTTTCAAAAATAAGTACTTTTAAAAATCATATAATATACCTTAGTACGACCCTGCTTGGCTTTCACGTGCGTTTGTTGACGGATGGGAACATGTAAAACGAATGAAGTTTAGTTACTTTATTTTCTTGGAATCTCCAGTAAATCTCAAGCGTTTGAACTATCTGCCACACCGCCAAATGGCAGCGCAATTTTCAGGAAGAAAACTAATTTAATATCGTAATTAAAGTGTTGCCTAAATACAAAAGAGGAGAAAGACCTTTGTAACGATGCTCTGATCGTTTAACAGTTCGAACCGTGGGAGTGTCAATATTTGCGCATCCACTTCTACAACGTGACGGCGAAGTGGGATTCAGAACGGCTATTTAAGGCGTGTGAATAGCGGAATTAGACAGTCTTGTAGCTAGCGCTCTAGGCTCCCTGACTCACCGGTGTAGTGAACCTGCGAGAGATCCCGGACATAGAGATTTCCGTAATGAGGATCATACTCTGTCCTTAACCAAGCGGAACCCATCGGTACTGTGTATTGAACGTTACCGTGGATCTGCACAGAGCCAAGCCGGACAGACCGATTTCCGTATTGAGGATCGTACTCTGTCCTTAGCCAAGCGGAACCCATCGGTATTGTGTATTGAACATTATCTTGGGTCTGCTATTTCATTTCTTTATTAATAATAATTAGTTTCTTTTCTTTTATAGACGTTCGCCGGGGAATTCATTCATCGCGGGACCCAGACGGGAACGTAGAATTCATTTTATTTTTGTTTTATAAGTATACAACGTAGAATTCCTTTTTTATTTTTATTTATTGTATATATACTAAATAGATTTATTTTTATTTCAAACCTGTGTTTTACTGAGTCTGTCGCCCCGAAAGAGCTACCCATCGCAAGAAAAATTATTTTGTTCTTACATATTTCTTCTCAAATTTAGAAATAAGTAAAAATTTCTACCTGAATATAAAATTTGGTAGAATGTAAGTTTTTTTTGGTAGATCACTGCTAAAATGCTTCTTAGTCGGTATCTACACGGATGACCATAACATTATTATGGTCATCCGTGGTATCTACATGAAACAATTCCTCTACCGTTCAACCTGTCGTTAGTCAAATGATAGACAGCCAGGAGAGTTGTTTTCTTTCGACTCAGCGTTTTCCTTCTATTTTTCCATGAATAATCAACCAGGGGAAGTGATATTTAGGTCCCCTCATTATATGACCGAAATATTGGACCTTTCTTATTTTAATGGTGAAAATCAATTTATTGTTGTTTCTAGTACACATTTGTTAAATATGTGTGCTGTTCACGGGATTTTGAGCATATGACGAGAACACTACAACTAGAAAGATTCCAATCGATTTAGGTGATTGACTTTTATTATCCAGATTTCACATCCATTTCTTATCTAGTTTTAGTAATTCAATATTAATTTTTTTGACCATTATCTATTTCGTTTTGTTTGTATTGATGGTTAAGCCCTTCTCGTTACATTAATTGTTTAGTATCTTCTGTCCACCGATGTTAATACTCTTTAAATCTCAATATAATTGCAAGCTAAAATTTTCAAAATTGCTTAGATAGAATTTTTAAAACTTCCAATGCCGTATATTGTGTGCAAGGGTTTCGTTGGTCATTGTCATTAGCTTCCAAGGATTGCAAGATTATTTTGTAAACTTGTAAACATTTCCTTAACACATATAAAACAATATATACATAACTCTAGTAGTAGCTTTTAGCCAGCACGAAGGACTCTTTCCTTCTGATCGTAAAACTAAGGTTGACATTCGGTTCGTTAGATGGACCGATTCAAGCAGTACACTTTACACCGATTAAAATTGTGATTAATTTATAAAAACAGTTTCGTAATATATAGTTATATTTAAAATATTTAGGTCTTTATTTCATCACTATTGGTACTGTCTTGATGAGTGAATAATATATTTTATTATTCTAACTAAAATACTTACATTAATATTTTGAAAGAACCAGTCATCTTCAGTAATAAAAAAGAATTTTCCAGTTATACCTCTGTTTTCCAAAATCATTGATACTAGCACATATTGGCTAACAAGACAACTACCACAGTCGATAGTAGAATTAAGAGCTTCTCTTCGTTTTTCCTTAAATCCGTGTTTTAAGTTATCCGAAGCAAGAAGATTGGTGTTCGATGATTTAAAAATGCAGGTAATAAGTTTTGGAACATCTCTGGAGGCTATTATTTGAACTTCAACAATTTCGCCTAATAAAAAAGAAAAATATTTAACCTAATCTTGAGTGTTTACTAGTATAACTTCATTATATATTTACAATATTATCAGTTATCAAATCACTAACTCCTTAATATAAAAAATATTATAACTAAAAATTTTTTTTTTAGTTATCGTATGGCTTACATCACACAGTAAGGTGTTAAATTTACATTTAAACATTATATAATACATTAAAATATATGTCCAGTTTTATATATTCTATTAACTCTTCGGTTGCCATTACCTAGTCTCTAATTAGGGTCGCCTGCGTATGCTCTGTGTGGGCTGTCTTGTTCTATGTGTCTAATCGTCTGTCTCGCAGTGCCACAGTCATAAGAAGGGAACGGAAGATTACCCTATCTCTAAAGGAACTCGACGCATCTTTCGCAGTTTATTCTGATTCAATTAAGGGTTGCCCTAATCTTACGGGGACGTTTAAATTGGTCAGATTTGTCTGTGATGTCCAGTAAACTATGGTAATGCGGATCTATTTTAATTTTCCATTTTTTTATTGGGCACCTGAGTCAAAATTGGAATGATGTAGTGCTTCAGAAGATTTTAGGAAAGGTAACCTCGCTAGTAGACGGTTTCCAAGAAAGTCATTGAATGCTAGAAGTTGACGATTATCCATAATTTTGTTATATTCTTTAACTAATGCATGTTCCCGGCGTAGATATCTTTTTTTGGTGCCTATTCGTTTCGAATATTGGCGATCATTCTGGCTATAATTATTTTATTAACGGATGCTTTAAATAGATTAGTTGTTGTTGTGGAGAACCATTTTTTCAGGTTTTTTTGACCAGATTAACCAGAACCAGGCGTAGATTTGGTGAAGATATATTACCAAGGATGGTTAGCCACGTTGTGGAGGTGGGCACAATTGTGCCTGTTGTGTGTCATACAAATAGCATGATTTAGCTGAGTTTCGACTAGGTTGGTATGCCTGCTCTTTTACTACACCGGTGCACAGTATTCTGCCTCCAAATATATCAGTATAATATAAAAAAGGCAGGATCGCCATATATTATAACAAGTGCAGGGTCGCTATATAATATAACACGACGTGAAAAATATGAGGTGATTCAATGAAACGGTGCGATTTTAAAAGAACAAAAAAAACTAAAAGTATATCTTTTTATTAAATTTAATAAAAAAAATGTATACTACACAGATAGAAATTATTGTGTAGTAAAGAAATATTCAGTTTTTGAAAATGATATTGCAAAGCAAATTTTCACCTCTAAAAGCCTCACCCTACCTCTCAAAATTCGACTTCTGAAATGTTATGTATTCCCGGTTTTGTTATATGGAATGGAGGCGTGGACAATGACCGCAACAATGATGAAAAAAGTAGAGGCCTTCGAAATGTGGGCTTACCGACGTATATTACGTATATCCTGGACTGAGCACGTGACCAACGAAGAGGTACTACGCCGGATAGGTAAAGAGAGAGAGGTAGAAATAAGTATAAAGAAAAGAAAGTTGGAATACTTGGGTCACGTTATGAGACATAATAAATATAAAGTACTACAACTGATCATTCAAGGGAAAATAGACAGCAGAAGGGGTCCAGGGAGGAGAAGACACTCGTGGCTCCAAAACTTGCGGCAATGGTTCGGATTGTCATCTGCTGAACTATTCAGATCTGCCGTAAACAAAGTCAGAATAGCCATGTTGATTGCCAACGTTCGGAACGGACAAGGCACATGAAGAAGAAGATATTGCAAAGGTGGCCTCAATTTTGCCGGACACATTTTTGCAGCAGTGGTATAAAACTGGTTATGACATTAAGTAACATTTCTTGAATTACTGCTTCTTCTTCTTCGCGTATTGAGCGAAGCTGGATAGTCCTTGGGGGGTCACTTTGGGGGTGTGTAATGTATATAACTACTTAAAAATGAGATGTAACCAATATTTTTTCCTTCCATTTTATTATACGAATATACGTATACAAAGTAACGGCTATCTCCGTGACATTCATTTCGTAATTAAAAAGAAAAATTAATGTAGAAAGCCAATTTAGAAGCAGCATGTTGCTGGCCTCACGGCTGCTAGCATTGTAAGTCGGACTCGATGTTGCCAAGGTCCGACCAGTGGTCGTGGCCAGAGCTGCTGTAGTGCGCGTTAACCCTTAGGAAGAAGGATGTGTGCTAATTAACTTTCTTAAGCAAGAGATAATAAAAAGATAAAGGTCATCTCTTAAGAATAGTTCACATCAAAGCTCGTACTAAAATTTAATAAGGCAGATGAGATCAATTTACTGAAAATATATATGTGACTATAAGAAGAATAAACATTATTTGGATAATTTTACAGTATATATAGTAATATATCATCGTTCTAATATGCAACTTGCTTAACTCACTAAAAAACACTTGTGTAGGAGAGCTAAAAAACTTTGTCAATTATAATTTTAATTAAAAGAAAGTTAAATTTAAATATCTTTTTACGTTGGTTGTTAAAAAAAAATTGGTAATTACATTATGTGCAATTTCATTGTAATTTGCATTTTTTACTACAATTAAATGCATAAAGACAATTATTTGCTTATTTATTTTTTGGCTATTTTAGGACTTTTTCGATTCGTCATTTTTGTTCAACAAATCAGTTAAAAAAAACATATTTACAATTAATTTTATTAATAACCAACAGTCAGGTATCTGAATAAAAAACTGTAATTAAGAGGGGAAACTTGGGAGAGGGCATCATACAATGGAAGAGTTTTATTTTTATTCAGGCGACATGGCAAATGTTTTCAGTCTTCTAAGTGGCGAATTTTAAACATGATGGAACCATCTGGGCTATAATGTCAGTGACCGTCGCTACATCCCCTGTGGTCCTTCCGGGTCTTATAGAATTAAGAATTTGCATTTTCTCAAAATGTTTAATAAATCTATAGTCTGGATATTGGACAGTGTAGGGTTTTGGATTAAGACGTGCTGATTGGCAGATTTCTACGTAATCAGCTGGGACATTTATAATTCTCTTTTCGAGCTTCCTTTCAATATTAAAATTTGAATGCATGGCGTCGCATTCTATTTGCGTATGTCTATTTTCAAGATACTTTCGCTCAACTGTTGTTTTACTTTCTCGTGATAAGTTTAAAAGGGCACTTGAGAGCAATGCATTACTGTTCTGACAGGTGCAACTATCACTATAAAAAATAATCTTGTTTCGGGCTTCATTTTCCTGTATTACATGGTTTCTGACGAAGCTATAAAAGATTGATGTAAAAATATTGGCTGTCAGTCCACCTTGACAACTAGTTTTGTCTTGTAGTATAGGGAGGAGACAGTGGACTTCGGACATAATAATACAGACTGCAAATCCATTTTGTACACATTGCAATTTTCTGCTTCTTTACCTTTTTGTTTTTAATTTCGAGCTTTCTTTTTTCACTTGATGTTCTTCAAATATATCTTTGCACACATTCCCTGTTTTATAAGCTACACACTTGTCACATTCGTCTTTTTTTTTGGTGAAAATAACGCGATGTTTTGATCGTCAAGCATGTATATAAAATATGCAACAGATAATGGTAATAAAGCCTGTAAAGCTAAAATTTTGAGGTCTAAACTGCCTCCATGGGGAGGCCGTACCCAAAATGGAGTCCATTTTGGGTACGGCCAAGGTATTTAAAAATAGTATTAAACCTTTTTTTTGTTTTTTTTCTTTTTAATTGCCTGGGATTATTGTGTTTTTGTTCTGCAATCTTCGGTAGTATCAATGTTTTTTTCAATAAGCCAATAGCCAACTATTCTTTTTGGTATGCTGAAAGTATTGTAGAACATTGTTTTGCATACTTTTAATTTGATACTTTGTTTGCTAAAAAAGTATGAGTTTAAATACCTCGTCTTGATTGGTCTGCTTGGTTTCGGTTTCTAGTTCTTTTAGTTGGGCATTTATTAACCAATTTAGTAACATACATTGGCTCCTTGGACTACGAAAGATTCCAGCAATGATCAAAAAGTTTGATTCTGTCATTATCTGTCAACTTTTTGCACTTTAGGCCAGTTTTTACATCACATTCACCTAACCCCTACAGTCTTCATTTTTTTTAACTATCTTATAGTCCCACTTTCCTTAATTTTTCCGTTCCTCCAGATACGGTTGCCTTTTGAGCCTTCCAGATTTCTTTTTCCATTCATTTTGATTTTCTTGACATCTCTTTGTTCTGCTTCTACTTTTAATTATTACTTCATTCTCTTAAATTTCAACTTCATCAGCTCTAGGTACAATGGCGTTACTTTCTTTAGTATCTCCCTCAGAGTCGGAAGAATTTGGTTTTTTCTCATGTAGAATATCATAGGTGGGGTCAGTCGGGTTGTCATTACCATTCGGTATTTGCCCCTCAAAATTGTCACCACCCTCAAAATTTAATACCTCTGGCAAAGTAATACATTCGTCATATTGACTTTTTGGATTACAAGATTTATCTCCAGAGTTAGGAAGTTGCGTAAACAAATCCATTGTTTTTCCTGCAAATTTCAGCAACTGTTTTGTAAGTTTTTGACGGCTTCATCAGCCATTTTAAACAAATCATTATCATTAACTGCAGTTTCGTACTCAATGCAAACACCAGCAAGGGATAAAATCTTTGGTGCTCTGAACTGTGGATCCATTCCGCAAAAAAATCTAAAATTTATATCAAAAAGACAAGTAATTCAAGAGAATCAGAAACTATTATTTTAGAGGTGCTTTGAAAACATAGCCTCTTAAAAAGGTATAAGTATTTCAATACCAATAATGTGTTTTCCAGTCCAAAATATTTAGAGTTCAATGTAAATTTTAATTTCATGTGGTAAAAATAATAAAATAGTGGTAAGAAAAGCACATCCCATATTAAAAAGCAAAACGCAATGTAAAAGTTATATTAGAGATTTGCCTACGTGCATTGGTTACTATATCACATGAGGTAGAAATTTGCTTAATCTTAGAACGATGATATGGAAAGTATTATTAATGTATATTTTATTTTTTATATTTCTATTAACGTTATTCATTATTACCTGTATTATTTTTAAAACGGATTGTATCTGTGACAGTTTTATATATTTTAGGCTTGAAAGTGATAGTAGCGGTAACACTCATTCCTGGGGCTATTTTTTTATTATTCTTAAAAATTATCGAAAAGTAAGGACATTTAGGAAGATTTTCCAGAGCAATAGCTTGAATAGTACGACATGTGTTGATTAACTTGATGTTTTCCTAAAAATAATTTGTCGTATTTAAAATGCTGGTACCGTTATTGAAATACAAAACATAAGATCCGAATACTTTATTGTTGTTCAAAAAAATATTGTTTATCTAATGTTCTATGGTATACTGAAATTTGAAACTTTTTTTACGATTGTGGCTATGTTTTAATGTTCACACTAGTCTTTTATCTCCTACGTAAGGTTAAGTAATGCTGACTCTAGCAAGGATATAAAAATAAACAACTTCGATTCAATCTCAAGTCGACATAGCAAAAATATGATTTAGAAAAGTCACAAATTTAAGGAGTTGGTAATAAATCCTTAGCTTCTCTGTTACATCCCGTCTGCTCCGAGAACGTTGGCAACCATCACAGCGATTCGAATCATTAATGTCGCTGTTCTGAACAGTTTTATAGACTTACTGTTAAACCCCCTTCTTAGATTGTTTAGCCAGGAAATGCGTCTTTTACCACGGTATCTCTATACTTGTATTTTGCTCTTCATGATCACCAGCAGCAATTCGTACCGGTCACCTCTCATAACATGTCCCAAAGTTTCTAATTTTGATATTATTTAGCACTTCTTTTTGTTTTCTAATTCTTTCCAATATTACTCCGTTTGAACTCAGTTCAGCCAGTTTATTTTAAGCATTCTCCAATCTATCGGCGATCTGTTTATTTAGCGTACATGCGTCCACCCCTACAACAGCACAGAGAACACGTAATACTTTATCCTCCAAAGCCTCATCAGACACTTTGGGATCAGCTCAAAGTATCTGATGAGGCTGGGATAGGCCGAAATTATCATAACACTTTATTGATACCGATTCGAGCACGGGAAATTTATGTTTTTTTAATAATATGTCTATTAATAAAATTTTTTGAGCAATAGGAAACAATGTTTATTGTTTCTTTTTTTTTACAAGTCATGTTTGTGGTTGAAAGTGTAATAAACATTAATTTTTTGTGACGTTTTATTTTATATTTGAGTAGAGATGATATAACGTATTTGAATTTTGTTGTCGAAGATATTATAATAATTCCATTAAAGTATTTTATTGAATATATAACCTTTTCTTACAGCTTATGGTTAGATATGTCAATTTTTATAGTTTTTTGTCAATAATTTGCTCATACATTTTCTGATGTGTGTTTTTTGTGTTTTTCTGATGTTTCTGAGACAAATGATTGTTTTGTTTATTTATTTTTGAGTTCCTTCATAAGTTTCAGGTTAAAATTTATTTGAGCCTATCTTGTTTTACAGTTTAGCTGTATTTAGTGTCTTTCTTTGTCAAACTGTTATAATTTGTGATTATAAAGCTCCATGACTAGAACAACGTGGTCTTCGTTGAGTATTGTGTAAGAAAAGCTTTTTATTATCAAATTTCACTCAACATTACACTTCAAAAGGATTAATATCATTACACCGAAAAGCAACAATATAATTCACAAAGCAGATAATAGATAGTTTTAGTCCTTGAATAATTTAAACTATTTACCTGGTAGATTTCTCCTACTTTGTAGTTATTAAATACGACATAGTTTGGTATAACTTTGTAACTATCCGTATAACTTTTAACTAATGTTAAAGTATATTTTTGAAACATTCGTTGTTTTTGTTTCCTACGACAAAAGGATACACAGGCTATCATTATTGTACAATTATTAAGAACTTACTCTTTTCGTTTTATTATAGTGGACATTTCTCGTTTCGCACATGCTGGACAAATACGATGGTCTTTTTTTCTTACATCTAAAAAATAGAAAGAAATTCCAATTACTCGTATTTTCCTGCCAATATAACTATATAACCAAATATTAGGACCTATGGGAAATTATGACCGCTTGGAACTTGTACCAAGATGAGTAATATAAAGATAATCCACAAATTCTAAAACATCTTCTAATCAAATTTTAAATGCTCCTTACCGTTTGATATATAGTAAATATACAACTCTAAAAACGTGAATACTGTGACTTATCAAGGCAATCTAGTTCTAAAATAACAATTCTCTACGATGAAGACTAAGTTTCAATTCAAAATTGTTTCTCTAATAATTGATAATAAATTCGAAAATGTTTCTAGAAGATTCGACGAAGTATGTAGCCAGAACAATGCGAAATTTGAAGAAGATTCTAGAACATTTGATAAGATACAGAAAAATGTAAACGACAAGATAGAAGACGTAGAAGAGAAGATCAAACAATTAGAGATCATGATAACTAATACGAAAGTGCTACCACGAGTTAATGCAGTAGTTTAAGATCCGGTAGTGAAAGAAGAATCAGCTAGAGATGAAACGACACATCATATGAGATCCAAATTGCCACCATTTGATGGAAAATCTTCTCGGTCGATATACCTTACACAATTTGGAGCTATTGCGACAGCCAATCATTGAACAGAACAAGAAAAAACTGTTTCTTTGACTGCTGCTTTACGAGGTGATGCAGCGGATATTCTAAGATCGATTCCTAAGGGTCAAGAAAAATGTTACCAGACCTTGTTCACTCGACTAGACAAACGTTACGGAGATGCCTATTTACAACAAGTCTTTTTCTTCTTCTTGTTCAGAGTGTATTCGTCCACTCCTGGACATAGGCCTCTTCAATTTGCTTCCATTGGTTTCTACTCTTGGCAATTCTCATCCACTGCTTGCTCGCGACTTGTTTGATATCATCTGCCCACCTCTTCTGTGGTCTGTCTACTCCTTGCCTGTTCTCTCTTGGTCTCCAGTTTGTTAATTTTTGTCCATTTTTCGGGATTATCTCGGGCAACATGTCCGACCCATTGCCACTTGAGCCTTGCTATACGGTTTGTGACATCAGTAATCGTTGTTCTTTCACGAATGTCGATATTTCGAATCCTGTCTCTCAAACTAATCGCTACCATGGCCCTCTCTATCTCTATGACATATTGAGGCTAGATAAGTTAGGTTGGACTTCGTGCAGCTTGGTTTTTGTTTTATTCCAAAAATCTGTTCAGGAGCTAAGAATTTTTTGTTTCATCAATATCTTAAGATCCGTATAAGTTTGGACCTCATTGAAGGCTGAATCAAAATAACATTCTGCTTTAGCGGCTTGGTCTGCTTTTTCATTTTCCAATATACCAACATGGACTGGAGTCAGATCATTGTGACTGTTAGGTTGGTAGAATATAGTTGGGTACATATGTGTATTTCTTGGCCTAACAGATTTTTTGAGAAAATGCATCTTTTAGAATAACTTAAGGAAAGAGAATCAGTAAATATGGCGATTATTTTGCTTTCATTTAAAGTAGAGTGAAGTGAAGTCTTTAATGCCTGAAGTTTTCCATATAATTCTGCAGTGTAAATACTACAGCTTCTAGGTAATTGCACAGAGCTTATAGTCGTCGTCTTCCAAGATAGTCTTCATTCTTGAACGCATCGGTCTATAAAATTTAACCAAATTGTGTTGAATTGAGAATATTTTAAAAAAGTTTACTGAGGATTAAGTTTGTAGTCTCCGTTTTATTAATTCTTCATAAATCAGTATTGAATATGGGAAATTGTGCATCGATGGAACTGTCTTATGAGTACAAATAGTATTAGTATTTAAGAGAGTGATAGAATCCAATAAAGTAGATACTATTTGTTGTAACGAGAGTGTGTGATTGGATGCATTTACTGAGAGGGGGACTCTATGGTATTAATCAGATTTATTATGGAGATACTTGGATTTGCCGATATTCTTACAAAATATGTGTGTTATAAGTGTGTTACATTCTTAGATGGAGTGATGGCTCTAGAGATTCAACACAAACACGTATTTTGAATTGTGTTTAGACACTTTAGTGAGAAGCTACTGGAAGTTATATAAAGAATACTGCCAAAGTCTAGCTTAGAACGGATTAACGCTCTAAATATTTAAGGGGTAATTTAAGTAAATTAATTCTTTGGGTACAGTTTCCTTTAAGTTTCTTAATATGCTGTCTCCAGGCAACCTTTTTGTAAAAGGTGGCACCCAGAAGTATCAAATAGTTAAGCGAGTTACAGTACAATGCACGTGGATTCCAACACGGGGCTACCGCTTGAACATTCTGGACTAAATTGCGACGTATTGAACAGCAAGATCAGCAATTAATAAATTATAAAAACACCATGATAAAATCAGTATTTTTCAGTGTGATTTAAATTATTATTGTTGTTACTAAAATCTTTGTCAGTCGAAATAAAAGTTTTAATTGTGAAGTTCAGTTTTTAAAAAAGTATTTTTCCCAAGAACATTCATAATTGGCGCAGAGTCAGTACGGAAGTGGAAGAGTCTTTATAGATCCTCGTCACTTTTAAGTGTTTGTCCACTGTTCCAAGAACCAGCCCCAGGGAAACCGTCTGCAGAGTTCACCCGAGGGAATTAGAGAATTAGAAGTTAGAAGAAGCCTTCAGGAGCAAAGGAATGCACATCGGCATCGTCTTTATCCTGTAAGCGATTTTATTATTACTTAGAATTAAGAAGATTAGATTTTGAAAGAATTCTTAATAAATCAGACTCCTCTGAGTCCTTAGATTGAATCAGAGCTAGATTAGAAGATAAATTAAACAAAGATTTGAATAAATTAACACAAAGATTAAAGTAATTTAAAAATATCTCCTCTAAGTCCTTAGATTGACTTTAGAGTCAGATTTAGACAAAATTGAATAGCTTAATAAATACTATATATTAATAAACATAGAGATTAATAGATAGGAAATAAGTAGATTAAGATTGATATATTTATATATTGATTATTGAAAATTACTATACCGATTTGACTATTGACTATATATTATATTGAAAATTTTTAAAATATGGCAGTTCCACAATTTGACGTTAAAAATTTATGCATTCTTCCAAGTTTTGACGGAAATCCAAATGAATTACATGAATTTATTAAAGTTTCTACAATACTTCTAAACCATTATTATGACAGACTTAATGCAGCTAGTATACAAAACAAATTTTTGCTTCATGGTATTATCAGTAAATTAACAGGTAGAGCCAAGGAATTTATATCTGTATATGGATGCGAAAGTTGGGACGAAATAAAAAACGCATTAATTCAAAATTTTGGAGACCAGAGAGACGAAAATTCGCTTACAAGGGATCTAGTAAATTTAAGACAAGGCTCAACAGAATCTATTATGCATTTTTATGAAAAAATCATGGGACTTTTAAGCTGTATTAATAATTACCTAGAATTACATACGATAAATGCCGATATTAAAAGGAGCAAACAAGAATTTTTCCGTCAACAAGCTCTTACAACATTCTTAGCAGGCCTACGAGAACCAATGGGCTCTGTTATCAGAGCAATGAGACCAGGAAGTTTAGCCACGGCAATACAGTACGTACAGGAAGAAAATAATGTTCGATATCTTCAAAAAAATCAAATAAGTCAACCTTCAACATCAGGAAGAAGTGAAAATTATCAAGAACGCCGACCTCAGAGACAGCAGATGCCTGTACAGATCCAAAAACCATTGTACCAACAGACAAATTTTGCACCTCCACGATGGCAGCAATCAATGAGACAATTCTATCCGCAGAATCAATTTCAGCAACCACATCGGCAACAAAACTTCGATCAATTTAGACAAAATTCAAACCCTCCAGCATTCAGGACCCAGAACCAGTCAAATGTATGGGCACCCAAACCTGGACAGTCAAAACAGTCTAGACCAATACCTATGAGTGGAATATCAGAAACCACAACCAGAGGCCGTCCAAATTTCACACCAAATTACCGAGCACAGCCAAAATTCACCGTAGAAGAACTTTACAATATACAATGCCACGGAGATGAGCAAGAAGAGAATGCCAACTACAGTGATTACTACGAACCTGAATACGACAATTTTTTACAAGATACATACGAGAATCAACCAACCGAATACGAAGAAAACGTAAATTTTCGAGAGGACCCACCAGAAGCAATCGGAACGTAATTGAACTTCATTCATTTCCCGACAAGAAGGAGCTACCCTACATCGAAATTTCTAAGCCTTCTTTACGACTTTTAATCGATACAGGATCCACAAAGTCATTTCTTAACCCAGAAATAGCTTCTTCATATTTTCCAAGTTACATAAAACATGAACCCTTTGTCGTCACATCAATTTTTCAAAACTATTCCCAAAAATATTGTGCCGAAATTCCTTCATTTTCAGAATTTAATTCTGACAGCAAAATGAAATTCTACCTCTTTAAGTTTCACAAAACTTTCGATGGTCTTATTGGCCTCGACAATCTAAAACTCTTCGAAGCCCAATTAAACTTCCCTAAATCGCTTCTAGTTACAAAAGATTCTACAATCCCCATTAAATATTACGAAACAAATAAAACACAATTTTATTCCATTCATTTGGAAGCAAATTCTATTAGCCAAGTGAAAATTCCTGTCAAAGAAGAAAAAGGAACCATCATTATTCCTACCCAAAAAGTACAAGGCGTCGTAGTACGAGAAGCCCTTACTAACGCCGAGAACCACCTCGCCTGGACCGAAATTGCCAACTTCACGTCAGAACCCATTCATCTTTCTCTTATGGAACCACTCGAAAGCAATAAAATAGACATTCAAGATTTCCATATATATTCCATGGAAACAACCTCCGGACCAGACTACAGACAAGATATCGACGACTTAATTAAAACCGAACATCTTAACGAAGAAGAAGAGGAACAAGTTCGCCACCTATGCCGAAAATTCTCCGATATATTTCACCAACCAGACACTCCTCTCAGCTTTACTAACGAAGTTAAACACCACATCAGAACCAAGGATGAAGAGCCTGTATATACGAAATCATACCGGTATCCGTATGTGCACAAGGAAGAAGTAAAGAAACAAATCTCTTCAATGTTAGAACAAGGGATCATTCGACCAAGTCAATCGCCATGGTCCTCGCCCATTTGGGTCGTGGCAAAGAAACCAGATTCATCCGGTAAAATAAAGTGGAGAATAGTAGTAGATTATAGAAAGGTCAACGAGAAGACAATTGACGACCGATACAGAATTCCTCACATTAGCGATATTTTGGACAAATTGGGAAGATGTCAATATTTTACGACCCTCGACTTAGCAAGCGGATTTCACCAAATCGAGATGGCTGAAGAAGACATTCCCAAAACAGCATTTAATGTGGAAAATGGACACTATGAATATTTAAGAATGCCTTTTGGACTTAAGAACGCTCCGTCCACGTTCCAACGTATGATGGACAACGTATTGAAGGGACTTCAAGGAGAAATATGCCTCGTCTATATGGACGACGTAATAGTATATTCAACATCACTACAGGAACATATAGTAAATCTCACAAAAGTATTTCAACGACTAAGAGAAGCCCGACTAAAAATCCAAGTCGACAAATGCGAATTCTTAAAAAAACAAGTTCATTTTCTAGGACACGTAGTCACACAAGAAGGCATAAAACCGAATCCAGCGAAAATTGAAGCAATAGAAAAATACCCAATACCGAAAACAGCAAAAGAAATAAGAGGATTTCTTGGACTACTGGGATATTACAGAAAGTTTATTCGAGACTTCGCAAAAATCACGAAACCTCTAACAAGATGCCTGAAAAAAGATGCAAAGATCGAACATACACCCGAATTCGTAGAATGCTTTGAAACATGCAGGAAATTATTAATGAATGAGCCGTTATTGCAATATCCAGATTTTTCCAAACCGTTTAACCTCACAACAGATGCCAGTAACTTCGCTATCGGTGCAGTACTTTCTCAAGGACCAGTTGGCAGTGATAAACCAATTGCCTTTGCTTCCAGGACACTAAATGAAACCGAAACCAAGTACTCCACAATAGAAAAGGAAATGTTAGCAATGGTGTGGGCAACTAAGTATTTTCGACCTTACCTATTTGGAAGAAAATTTAAAATACTTTCAGACCACCGTCCTTTGCAATATCTATTCTCCCTAAAGGAACCCAACTCCAAACTAGTACGTTGGAGATTAAAATTAGAAGAATTTGACTACGAAGTAATTTACAAAAAAGGCAAAGCTAATACAAATGCGGACGCACTCTCTCGAATCGAAATACACACAAAGGAAACTAAGGACATCGATTCACAAATTAAGGAAGTCTTTGATGATTTAGTAGACATGGAAGACGATGGATGGTCAACGACTAATAATCCAGATGCAGATCGAATAATCGACGAGATTGTAGAAGAAAAAGCAACAGAATTATTTCCAGAAAACATCCCAGAAGATACTGTTGAAAACGAAGATCAAAACATGGACGAAGACGGAAATGAAACAATACATACAGCAGTAGAAAACCCAATTCTTGGTATACCTATTTCAGAAAAACCACTTAACTTCTACAATAACCAAATTATAGTCAAAATCGTCAACTACAATCCACGACCTCCAGCAATTATACAAACCTTTCCGAATAAAAGACGTTATCATATCCAGCTGTCGAAAGATCAGTTAAAAGCTGATACCATAAAAATTTTTAAGGAACACCTCAACCCGAAAAAGAAATATGCAATTTTATTTGAAGCAGAAGAAGAAATTTTTGCAGAAATTTGCGAAATTATCAGGAAAACTTTTAAAAACAACGCATATGACTTAGTAAAGTGCAATCTTTTATTGGAAGATGTTAACCTAGAAGAACAACAAAAAGAGATTATAAAAAACTATCATGAAGGAAAAACGAACCATAGAGGAATAGCTGAAACAGAAAGTCAAATAAGGAAACGATATTACTGGCCTAATATGAAGAAGGACATAGAAGATATCATAAACTTTTGCGATATATGTCAAGAAAATAAATACGACAGACTTCCTCCCAAACCAAAATTTATGGTTACACCAACTCCCACTAAACCACTGGAAATAGTTCACATTGATTTATTCCAGGCTGATGGACAGAAGTTTCTAACCATAATAGACGCATTTTCGAAGTATGGGCAAGCCTACCCAATAAATGGAGGAAATGCAATCAATGTACTCAACGCCCTATTGATTTTTATAACACATCATGGACTCCCAACAATGATAGTAGCCGATAATGGTACGGAATTTAAAAATGGAGTAATACAAGAATTTGTAGACTCTCATAAAATCTCAATCCACTATACAACACCAGAGAATCCGCAATCCAACGGGATGATTGAGAGATTTCATTCTACGTTAATCGAACATCTTCGAATCCTAAGGAACACCAAAGCAAAGCTCTCGATTAAAGAACAAATGCTATACGCTATAATTGGGTACAATAATTCCATACATTCAGCAACGAAGTTAAGACCCATCGACATATTAAACGGACATATCGACGCAAAAGATCCCTTTGACGTTGACATACAGAAAGTAATACTGAACAATTATATCCAAAATCATAGAGAGATAACAAAGGAATTATATAAGGAAGTAAACCAACAAATACAAGAGAATAAAAATAAAGTCATTGAAAATAGAAATAAATCGAGACAAGACCCTATTACGTATAAACCAAGCACAAAAATCTATACACGAAAAACAGTTACCAGAAATAAATTACTTCCGCGATATTCCGCAAAACATATAAAAAGAAATAACGAAGTGACTGTAAAAACATCAAAAACTACAGTTCACAAGAAAAACATAAAACATCAACCTAAATCAAAAACTAATTCTAAACCGTCCGCACAGGATCACCCTGACAATGAGAGAAGAAGAGAAGATCAAGGACCTGAAAGACAACCCAGGATTAATTCCCCTCAACCTGGGACAAGCAAAGATTCATACTAGTACACACGACTTCAAATACTTTTTCAAACTACTACCAATAAAAGAAGAATTGGACATAATTGAAACCAGTACGACGCAAAGACCACAGCAGTTCAAAATGGACTTAGCCATTACCTTTTTCGTGTATTATATTTATCCTTCATTTTCTTGTCCTACATCTTAATTCCTTTACTTATTATCATTTATTTCCTATACCTACCACAAATTCTACTACAATCATTCCTCCTCATAAAGTCTCCCCATAAACAAAAAAAAAAAATCCTTTCAATATTTGGAAGAATCATGTCCCCGAATCAACCGAAATTACAACTCGATGTTCTACAACAAAAATTTCGGCCCTAAAAGAAACTTATCTCATCAATCTTCCGCCCAGATGCAAATTCAAAACCCCAATCCAGAGTTACATAAATTCAAGGACAACCATCCCAGAGCAACCGCTAATGCTTCCCAAAATAAGAACCATAGATATTCAAACAGCGATTAAATCCCCTGCATGAACTCTCTAAGGAAGATGAACATCTAGAGACAATTAATCCGAAATTATGGAACCATAGCCATAACCATTTTTGGATGACTCCTTTATATATCTTTATTACAATAATCTGCCTCTATATATGTTACAGGTATAAAACAAACAACAAAAAACCCAACAACTCAACAGTTCTGTTCGTCCCTCACAAAACTTCTTCAGGGGATGGAGTAGTTACAGTACAATGACCGCTACCATCCAGTAAGTTCCACCACGTGGATTCCAACACGGGGCTACCGCTTGAACATTCTGGACTAAATTGCGACGTATTGAACAGCAAGATCAGCAATTAATAAATTATAAAAACACCATGTTAAAATCAATATTTTTCAGTCTGATTTAAATTATTATTGTTGTTACTAAAATCTTTGTCAGTCGAAATAAAAGTTTTAATTGTGAAGTTCAGTTTTTAAAAAAGTATTTTTCCCAAGAACATTCATAATTAGCGTTAACTGCAAATTAAGTCCGTTGAGAGTTATAAAAGGTAAATAGTTATAAAAGTAAAAAGGTATGGGTTTGTGTAAAGTGAATTACTTTGGGTTTAGAAGCTAAAAGTACAAATCCAGCACGCCTAGACCAGATATTTTATTTACTGTATTTTGTAGTAAAGTGTTTATGGTAGCTGCGACTCTGCACTATAATTTAATATAATATCATCAGCATATTATATTGAGTGCCTGACTGGTGGTTTTATATATGATTTAATGTCATCATGTGTAGTATGATAAGTTATCCACTGTATTTCGATTTGATCGAAAGCCTATTTGAAATGGGTCAAATACCATTTCTAATTGTAGTTATTTTACTATAATGAATGTAGGCCAATATATTCCACAATAATTTCGTTTTAGTTAAAGATAAGTCAAATTTACATAAATATTTATTCTCTGGATATAATTATTTATATAATTTAAAATTCTGTACCATTACAAGTAGGAAATACCAAAGAAATCGTTATTCTGGGTAATTTTAATGCCGGAACAGCCAACAGACCAAATTATAACGTGGTAGGACCATTCGGAGAAGAATCGACAAATGATGACGGAAACGGACTAATCGAAAAATGCCAGAAAATTCAGTTAAAACACGAATGGTTTTTACAAACATCAGAAAATCCGCACATACACATAAACACAAGAAACTAGAAACATTAGATCAGTTATCCACACTATTTGATTATCAATCAGGGCAGATAAATTAAAGAATATTATGGTATGACATACAAAAAAGCAGAGTATGGCAGCAATCACTACCAGGTCAAAGCAAAGGTATATATACACGCTTTTAAAAATGATAAAGATCAAGAAGCTCAACAAAAAAAGACGAAGAACTAACAACTATCTACGGAACACACTATAATATTTAAAAGCTTGGAAAATCAAAAGCACACAAAATGACTAGAGCTGTTTTAAATAAATATTAAAATGAGACAACAGATTACCTTTATAAAACAGTAATCAAAGAAATACACAAAGCCGCACTAGAAACTTTAGGTACTATAAGCAGGAAATAAATGGTCTGGAATTATAGGTGGAATAATCATTTAGAAGAAATAAAAAAAAAACAAAAAAATAAAACACAAAAAAGTATACACAATTATATATATAAAATATATTTTTAAAAGAGAGCCAATCCTAAAAATCCTTTAGATTTATAAATAATTCCAGAACAAACAGAAGGGAAGAAGTGGTGATAAACCGCATAAAAGCATCTAAATAAAAAGAACATTGCAAAACAAAACCAGAATGTAATATATCGTCATGAGATTTGATCGAGGTTTTGGGGGAGCCGATTTCGATAATTGAGGAAAAGATTAAAAAAGCAATAACTTTGTAAAAAACCACCATGCTTCTGGTCTTGAAGAACTACCTGCAAAACTCCTATAAAATAGATCCACGAGATAAATAAAAATAATAAATAATAGATACGTAAATGGAGAGCCTGTAGTACATATATGGAAAAAAGGATAAATATCCATTTTTCCATATAGAAGTAAAGGAAGCCAGCAAAATCCTAATAATTACAGAGAAATCACCATAACCGACACATATGGTAGTGCTAAAGAACTCATATGTGAAAAATATAATACGTTCCTGAGGAATAATAACAATATCGTATGGCATTTTTGCCAGGGAGATCCTTTCGGATTGTTTCGGCGCCAATTGCATCTTTTCAAGTAGCTACTAGCTTCTTAACTAGTGCACTAGACCAGGTAAATCGACGGCTTTGCGTATCCTTCGAAGCACGATGAACGGCTCATATCATTTTTAGAAATAAAAGTATTGTTGTTGGTGCCAAGATTTGAACTCGTGCGCTCTGGCTTGAAAAGCCAGTATTTTGCCGCTGAGCTACAGCCATTTGCTCTTATTTTGAATCTTTGAACCACTCTCTGCAGACTAGGAAAGGAAAGGAAAATCAGGGAAACTTGTGAAAGAATATATAAAGTGGAGTCTAGAGGTCAACATGAAACAAAAAACACAGTACCTATGTCTAAGAAGGAAAGAAGCTACGATAACACTAAAACTGGGCCAGGAAAAATTAAAAGTTGTAAGAAGCACATATATTTAAGAATTATGCTACCTAGTGTTGGACCAAATGAAAATATAAATATCGGATAGTAAAAGGAGGACAAGTCAATAGCAAAAAAAAAGATACAAAAAGATGACTACAAAGTTTGAAATTTGGAACATCCACCTTTTGAAATCATAGGTAATGACGGTAATATTATTCATTTCATTCATTTTGAGTCCAACTTTTTCTGTTGCTGTTCGACTTTCTTGCAAATGTGTTATACAGACAAGATAGAGTTTTCCATGCGATTGATGCCGTTAGGTCGTTTATTTTAAAACTGATGGATAGTTTATTGTTCACACGTACCTAGATATTCCATTTTTCATACATACTTTGGTCATCTGAACGAGGTTCTTTATTATTGACATCTTGGACATCGCGTTCTATACTTGATTTCTCTCTAAGTCTATAAAGAGGTAAGGTCTTTTAAATTTCCGGCCTTTCTCTAGAAGTTGTGCCAATATAAATAGTTGGTCGGTTGTTGAGCTGATTGCCCTAAAAGAAGCCTGGTATTTTCCCACAATATTTACAGCAGTAGGGGATAATCTGCTAAGAAGGACCGTAGACCGAAGACACCGGACCATACCAAATTAGATGGCAAACATCAAGCCACAACGGTTCTTCTCAGAACCAACACTGACAGTAGCGAGCATAAATATCGAGGGCATCACTACAGCCAAACAAGACATCCTATCAGAATTCTGCAAGAACACGAAATGTGAGGTATTGTGCATCCAGGAAACACACAGAGACCTAACTGCAGCGAGACCGAAAGTCTCCGGTATGAAACTGATTGCGGAGATACCACACAATAAGCATGGAAGCGCGGTATTTGTGAGAACTCAAACCATAGTCTCATCTGTGGGAACAACAAATGTACGCGGTATAGAGATAATAACCACTGAGATAGGAAAATGCACAATAACGTCGGTATACAAGCCACCAAACCAGCCTTTTATATTTTCACCCCCAACTAACTTCCAATCACAACCCAATCAGCTTATACTGGGAGACTTTAACAGTCACAGTTTACTCTGGGGCTATGCAAATTCGGACGCAAATGGAGACGCAGTAGAAGCATGGGCCGAAACGAGTGGCCTCACGTTAATCCATGATCCTAAGCTTCCACCATCTTTTCAGAGTAAAGTCTGGAAAAGAGGATATAACCCGGATATCTGTTTTTCAAGTAACAACCTCGAAGACCGATGTACCAAAGTAGTATATGGCCCCATACCAAAAACTCAGCATAGACCTATTGGTATAAATATCTTTCCAATTGTCAGACCACAAACTATTCCATTCAGAAGGAGATTTAACTTCAAAAAGGCAAACTGGCAAAAGTATGCAGACATGCTAGATTCTGAGCTGTTAAGTCTTGAACCAAAAGTAAAGAACTATGAAAAATTTGTAGAGGTACTCAAAAATGTGTCTAGAAAAGCTATCCCCAGAGGATGTAGACAACAATATGTTCCCGGGATGTCCAGCGAGTCCAAAGAACTAATGAGAACATACGAAACCCTCTATTCGACTGACCCTTTTAGCCAAGAAACGGTTGACTGCGGAGCAGTACTACTCCAACAGCTAAGTCAAGCCAGACAGGAAAAGTGGATTGAGACCCTGGAAAAAATGGACATGACACATAGTAGCAAAATAGCATGGAACCTTGTAAAAAAACTTAGCGGTGATCCAAAAGAACATAAACCACCTTGCAAGGTTACAGCAAACCAAGTCGCTGCTCAACTCCTTATGAATGGAAGAACTACGAAACGATATAAGAGCCCAAACACTAGAAGAAGATTGGACTCGGAGACAAACCACCTAGGTACTCCTTTTACACTAAAAGAACTCCACGACGGTATGAACAGGTTAAAAAACGGGAAAGCTGCAGGTGTGGATGATATATGCAGTGAACAAATAAAACATTTAGGCCAAGGAGCAAAAAACTGGATCTTGCAATTTTATAACACGTGCTGCAAAACCTGCGAAATTCCAAAATCATGGAGGAAATCTAAAGTAATAGCCTTGCTAAAACCAGGAAAGGACCCAGAAAACCCCAGTAGCTACAGACCTATCTCGCTGTTGTGTCACTTTTTTAAACTATACGAGAGACTCATACTCGCCAGAATAGAAAAAAATGTCGACAAGCACCTCATCCCACAACAAGGAGGATTCAGACCCGGCAAATCTTGCACCGGCCAAGTCCTCGCACTAACAGAACACATTGAAGAGGGATTTGAAGAAAAACTTATAACAGGGGCTGCTTTCGTAGATTTGACAGCAGCCTATGACACAGTAAGGCACAAAACATTGCTCCACAAATTATACGACACTCTAAATGACCACCATCTGGGTAAGGTCGTATATTCCTTACTGCAAAACAGACGTTTTTTCGTTATGCTGGAGGGTAAAGTAAGTAGGTGGAGAGTTCAAAAAAATGGCCTTCCACAGGGAAGTGTTTTAGCACCGATGCTCTTCAATATATATACAAATGACCAACCTACGCCGACCGAAACCAAGCACTTCCTCTATGCTGACGATCTTGCAATATGTGCTCAAGGAAATAGTTTTGAAGAAGTGGAGAAGAAACTCGAAACTGCATTAAAAACAATGACAGCGTACTACCTGCAGAATTCCCTGAGACCCAATCCCTCTAAAACCCAAGTCTGCGCTTTCCACCTTCGCGCAAAGGAAGCCAAGCGAAAACTCCAAATTGTGTGGAATGGTAATACATTAGAACACACAAGCCAACCTATATATCTTGGAGTAACTCTGGACCGGTCCCTCACCTACAGACAACATTGCATAAAAACGAAAGGGAAAGTAACAACTAGGAACAGCATACTCAGAAAGCTAACGGGAAGTAAATGGGGCGCACGTCCTGGCGTTTTAAGAACAACGGCACAGGCACTGTGTTTCTCAACTGCTGAATATGCGTGCCCCGTTTGGGGAAGATCTGCCCACACCAAACAAGTTGATACTGCGCTAAATGAGACATGCAGGATAGTAACGGGGTGCATGAAACCGACGCCACTCTCAAATCTATATAAAGCAGCGGGTTTTGCAGAACCCTCAACACGCAGAGGCGTTACAGAGCACATAGAGAAAATTAAACAGATCGCGGACGAGCGGCATGCCCTATACAAAGCTCGAACACCACGAAAGCGACTAAAATCTAGGAAAAGCTTCCTTGGAACAGTGCAGGATGAACCGCCTGAGTATTTTCCTCTTCCCCAGGTTCAATGGACCGGCCAGTCCCTAGACTTTAAAACGTGGAAAACTATGAATCGGATAAGAACGGGGGTCGCTCCAGTAAAATCAAACATGGCAAAATGGGGAAAAATCGACCAAGATGATGTGAACTGTGACTGTGGAGAAACACAGAATATGGAACATCTTCTTACATGCAGAAACTGTCCTCATCGATGTACCCTCGAAGATTTGTGGCTCGCCAACAAAGATGGAACCGACGTAGCCCGATACTGGGCCGAAATTTTATGAATGACATGTCCGGACACGATAAAGTAAAGTAAGTAAGCTAAGAAGGATATTTTAGAGAATTGTATATAAATTGTTTACTGTTTGAACACACTGTTATACAACATAATTTCCAGTATTATAGTTTATTCGTCTTCCGGGTTTGGACCGTGTCATTTGTGAGTGACCCAAAAGTGGGTTCATCTCGACGTTTCGCTACAATTGTATGTAGCTTCTTCAGGAGAACAAAAAAAAAGAAAAAGAAAACAAAAGACAGGAAGATGGGTAGTTAGCAACGGTAACTCAGTTACTCAACGCAACCAGAGGCGAATACTAACTACCAAGATGGGCAATTGGTCACAGTAACTCAACTACTTAACGCAGCCAGAGGTGAAAACCAAATGCCAGGACAGGGATTCAGAATTGCAGAACACTGCCAAGAAACCGGTCATTCCATATTGTTCGAAAAAACCCATATTATTTCTAAGAGCCCCTTCTTTTATTCCAGGAAAATCCGCGAATCTCTAGAGATCCGAAAAAATCCACATAATATCAATCGAGAGGAAGGATACTACTTGTCTCCCATCTGAAATCTCAGTCTAGAGCCGCCGTCCGGTCCCGCTACCACGATACAGCCACATGATTGGCCAGCGCGCGCTTCTTGACGTTCGCGCCACGGAGTGTGCCGATACGTCCCGACACGACAGGTCACCGCGACTATAAATAGAGCCGCAGCGGAGTAGGCTACGGCTTATTCCTGTACGAGACGTTGAAGGAGTAGGTCACTGGAAACATACCAACTTCTAAACAACGTCGGCGGGAAATTTGAGAGAGTGTCTACTCTGAAAATTGCAGTACATAGATTGTCTTGGAAGTAAGCGTCAGACAAGCCGAGGAACCCAGTGGTAGGCAATAAAAGTTCGAAAGTACGGGGTTTCAGTAGAATATACTGGCCCCGGAAATTGTCCATTTATTGGCAAAATCGCAGGGCGATTAGGCGAGAACGACGACTTATAATTCCGGTATAAGACATACAACGAGGGACCATTTAGCAGCGTGGTAACGCGCGGTGAGTAAGGCCAATATCAAGTCAACAAAGTACACGTTAAGTAGAACAAGCCTTTTTTTCGGGGGGTTTACAACCCCCCGGCTTCCGTGAGGCTGCGGGGCCTGCTTATAGTCTGTACTTTGCGATCCAATCTTAGTGAAAATGCCTGGTTCAACCAGGTCTGCCATATCCTCCCGGTCTGTGACCAGATCACAGACCGCGGCACTATCGTCAAACCCTTACGCGCCACTTATTCAATCTGAACCTGAACCCGAACAACACGAAGAATCCTACAATCCCGCTGCATCTGCCCACGAATTATCTCAACTCCAGGCGGAGATCCTTATCCTCCAAACTCGCTTCAATATGAAGCGCAGGGAAGTTGAACTAAACGACCCAAATCATCCGATGCTCGCCAAACACGACTCCGAATACCCTCCTTTACCTCCTACCCACAAAAAACTCACTATCAAACACACACCAGCTCCTCAATCTCGATCACAATCACAATCTACTCCTAAAAAATTCACAGTCGCTCAAAATACTCACACTTCATCACCTCAAATTCCTCAAAAAACCCCCACATCATCTTCTCAAATTCTACCTAGCACGTCCAACACTCAACCTCAACCCTCCACATCAAAATCCTTCGCAAATGCCATCAAAGCTCCACAAATTTTCAAGCCTAGAACCAATCCCAACATCACAAATTCAATTAATAATCCAAAAACATTCGAATACCTTATCAAGGACATACCGCAAGATATGTGTAATCAACGCACTTTCTTTAGAGTTCTCAACTGCATTCCTTTGTTGTATCAAAAGATACACTCACTTAAAGTCTTAAGCCACGGTATAGCCCATCTCAGAACCCTACATTCCCTAAACGCCGAAGAAATGCAGTTAAAAATACACAAAGCAACAGGACAGACTCAAATTAAAATCACTTCTAGAAACCACAGTTCCACAAACCAAGCTCCCAAACCTTCTAATTATTTGTTCCTCATAGTGAACGTTTCACACGATTACGACGAGGAAGAAATAAAACAAATTCTAACCGAGCAAGACATTCCTGTCTCCAGATTGTGGAGAGTCAAATCTCTGCAAACTGTAAACCCAACTCCCGTCAAACCCAACCTCTGACGATCGAAAGATCAACTCCACCTTTTGACCTAACCACTGATTTAAAAAATACCATTAAACTCAGCACCCTTGTCCTTCTCAATATCCTTCCCGAAAGGAGAGATCTCATCACTTCAATCACAAGCTCTGTGATTGAAAAGATATTCGGCCACACAATCGTATTGTCTGGCCACAATAACACCGTAGATATCTCCTTCCATCCTAACTTCTAAATCCGCTGTTAATGGATTTCACAATCGGTGCAGTTAATTGCCAAGGGATCTCTAAAAAGAGACCCCTAATCAAACATATCCTGCAAAATCACAACATCCAAATCCTCGCCCTAACTGACACACTTTGTCAAAACACTCCGACTTTTGCAGGATATACCACAATCTATCGAAGCCGCTGTCAGGTTTCCCGTGGGAATGGTATCCTTATCAAACACGGACTACCACACTCCCCCCACGTATTTCCACAAAACGTCCCTCCACCCAACGTGGACTTCCTGGCAATCGATCTGCATCTCCCTAACAACCAAACCCTTACGATAATCTCTTACTACAGACATCCAGCAAACCCGCTTTCTTTAGAACTTTTAGAGTATTTCTCTACTCTAAATAAAGCAATTCTCATGGGCGACCTGAACTGTAGACACACACAATTCGGTGATCACTCTACAAATCCGGAAGGCATCAGACTAACTGATATACTTCTAGACCTTCCAATCATAAGAATCACAAACACAAACTTCACGTTTTTGAACGCAAATGGGGCATCTATAGTGGACCACATCATTGTTACAGGTAGCGTGATGCATAGGTTCGACGATAGATGTCACATAGGCGATACAATAACGTCCGACCATCTCCCGATATTAGTTAATTCTGATATCATGTCTCCTCAAATCCCACCTCCTCCCAGACAAATAAGAGATTATCGTCACGCAAACTGGCCACGATTCCAAAACTTTATAAATAACAACATTCCTGAGTTAGGCGAATTAAATTTAACCGAAATTATCGATCAGAGTGTTATCCAAATTGAAAACCTCATAATCGAGGCAATCAATCACTCAATTCCTATGAAAACCATTCTACCATTCTCACCGGCACTTCCACAATACATCATTGCCAAAATACATCAAAAAAGACGGCTTTTACGTCAATACAAAATCAACAGAGACCCCCTCGTCAAAACAGAATATAATCGCATCTCTGCTCGAATTAAGAGAGAAATATCTATCCTACAGGCTCGCCAGTGGGAAGATGCTACCTCGAAATTGGATTACAGAGATGGGAGTAAATTCTGGAATAAATTTAAAGTCCTAACAAAACAAAAACTATCACAACCCTCTCATCTGTTGATTAATAACCAAATTATTAGTTCTCCCGAACTAAAAGCTGAGGCATTCAAAAACTCACTCAACGAAAATTTTCGCACCCCAGACAAACCAAACTTTGATCGCTTATTTAAACTTGAAACTGAATTTGCAGTAAGAAATACTCTCTTGCATCAAACTCCAAACCACGTCCCAATTATGGACCCTATTACTGACAGAGAAACGGAGAGTTATTGCCAAATAGGCAAAAATAACTCTCCCGGACCTGACAATATCAGTAGAAGGTGTCTAAAGCAACTTCCAGAAAGTATAATCCCACTTCTCACAAAAATCATTAATGCATGTCTCAAATACTACTATTTTCCTACTCCTTGGAAAATAGCAGACACAATCATGATACCTAAAAAAGGTAAACCCCTTACTAACGTGGAATCATATCGACCTATCTCCTTAATAAATTCATTAGGGAAAGTTCTTGAGCTAATCCTAAAAGAGAGGCTCAGCGACTTTCTCGATAGTCACAATATCATCCCAAAATTTCAATACGGATTCCAACCTAATAGATCCACAAAAAATGCATTAGTAGATTTCACCTCTAAAGTCACTCAGACGTTAAACAGTAACGGTATCGCCATAGCCACTTTTCTTGATGTACAGAAAGCCTTCGATCAAGTCTGGCACGACGGACTAATTCGGAGGCTTATGGACATCGGGCTACCCCTACAATTCATTAAAATCATACACTCTTACTTATCGAATAGAACAGTGAAAGTGAGAATAAGCGACAAAGTTTCCACCCCATTCACTCCCCTAGCGGGAGTACCTTAAGGCTCAGTACTCGCACCCCTGTTGTACATCACATACAACAATTCTATCCCTATCCCAAACCTACCGCACACGCAAATGTACCTCTATGCAGACGATACAGCCCTCCTTACAACAGCGAGCAGATTTGCCCCTGAGACAACTTTTAGAAGAGCACAAACTCTTTTAAACGGTGTCGAAGAATGGTGTAATAAGTGGAGAGTCACACTAAACGCCGCGAAAACACAAACTATCGTGTTTCGCTGCCCACATTCATCATCTGGTATTATGCGCAATCGCGCCGACCAAACGCCCCTGTTTTTGATGGGAGAAAGACTCGTTTTTAGCCCGACAGCTACCTACTTGAGTGTTTTATTTACTAAAACACTCAACTGGGAACCTGATCTAAAGGCAACTTTAGATAGGGTCAGAAACCGAGCCCGTCTCCTAGTCCCATTATCAGCGACGTTTGGCAAAACCAACAATAAAACTCTCACACACACTTATAAAACATTCATTCGACCCGTTATTGAGTATAAGTCTAGCTTATATTGCCTTCTTAAGGGTTATCAAAGGAACAGACTGTCTGCTGCGGAGCGTAGAATCTTGCGTAGAACGTGCAGAAAACGTTGGCACTTCCCCTCCCGTGAAATCCACCGCACAGCAAATACCACTCCCGTTATCGAGAGAATAAAATCTCTCAACAGGAACTTCACCCTCAAAACAATCAACGGCCCCCTTTCTATCACACAAAACACCCTAAAAAGTTCCTGTTCCTTCCTAGGTCACATATCCACCCGAATACCTAAAATCAAATATCCTCACCCACCATCAATTCTACTGCAGTCATGCATAGACGACGAACTTCCTGATGAATATGTCGACATCCTCGAGGCCACTCCACTAGCCTACAGAACCCCATAAATATCACATCCTATTCCCTACCCCGGACAGGGGGAGATTGGTTTTTTGCGGTTTCCCAATCTCACTACTCAATGATACCTGTCCATCCCTGAGAAAATAGCCGCAACTATTTTCTCAACTGAATCGACAATCGCTGGAACCGTCTATCGAACTCCGACGAGGCCTGGCCGTTAGCGTAAGCGACCGAAAACAGAATTTTAGTGCAATACACTAGTTCTGAAGTCGGTTGCAAACGCATAAACGGCTGCAGGAACAATGGTCACTAGAGAACACGGTTTTAGTTTCTGTCGATTCAGACTCGCACACATACACACTAAATCACATTCACACACACACACACACACACAAATCAAACAGTGAAAGGGGCACTCTTTCTGCTACCGAAATATCCTCATCACCGAGACCCCCGGCCATCTGCAGCCTCCGTTACTTTATACGGAGTCTGTGGGCGGCAGGAGAAAATCTAAGTGATTCGACGGAATCTGTAACATCGAAATGGCAGCGGCCGTCACTGTTTGATTTACACACACATTCACACTGAGCGAAATGCGACAAGTCAACTCTCGAAAGCCGAGGCGCCTCCACTCACGAGCACACTCGACCACAAAATTTCAGTGCAATACACTGGTTTTGGGGCCGAGTTAAGCTCGAGACTGCACAGGACCAATGGTCACTAGAGACAGGGCTTGTCGTACCTAGCTCAAAAACCAACACATTCACTGGAAAGAACATCGATTCCAGTCAAACCCTCTCGCCCCTGGCTCGCTGGCTGCTGAAAAGTGACGAAGAAAGAAGAACGAAAAATCGCCGGTGATTTTTCGGGCTGTTTTAGCTGTGTGTAGGGTAGAGTGAGGTTAACTGAACAGGTAGGTTAACTGAACACTTCAACGTACCTGCCATCTGTTAGAGAGAATCAGAGCCGTGCACATGTAGTTTAAAGCAAACTCTAACAGCCACTACTTGTGGCCACTAAAGATTTCTATATAACCTACAGGGAATTGTCAGTGAAGTCAACATGGTTTTTATTGGATGCAAGTAAATTTTTCGCTCTGTGAAAATTCTTATTTTTAAGCAGATTAAAATATAATTTAGCCAGTTATTTTGTACACAGTTTTTGAGGTAAGTATGAGCCATCTATTCCACTATTTGGAGTTAGTATATTTGGCGTTGTTCTTAGAATTATTATTATTTATAATTTTTATTACCTAGTTGGGTTAATTGAACACTCACCGTGTGAGGTTAGATGAACATATGTCCAGTTAACCTACTATAAGGCGTTACGCAGATAAACTGCTTTTAAAATTGGTTTATGGGTCACCTGCAATAATACATTTAATTGTAAATCATTCATGTGGGCGTCACGTCTAAATGTATTGGTTCCAAGTCAACAATAAACAAATTGGCTCAGCAAATATCATTTAAGCGCCTTGTCTTAATATTTTTACTGGTTTCTATTTATTATTACTTTATAATTTTTTTTTGTTTCAGAAAATGCCAAGGAAAAGAATACGAACGACAAACAATAGGTCCTACAGTTCAGAAACATTAAAACAGGCTTGCAAAGAAGTCTTAGAAAATAGTCGTTCGGTAAGAAACGTAGCTATCCAGTTTGGTCTTCCGAGAATTACACTAAAACGTTATGTAGACAAGTGCCGCGACCATGATTTGGGGACGGTTAATTTTCGCCCAAGTAATGAACACCTAATGGTATTTTCTCAAGACGAAGAACTGCTTCTTAAAAAATATTTACAAGAAGCTTGCAACATTCATTATGGATTGTCAGCCAAACAAGGTCGAAGGTTGGCATATGAATTTGCTGTAGCTAACAACAAAACTATAAAGGAGAGTTGGATTCGGGATGGAATGGCAGGAAGGGAGTGGATGTTTAATTTTATGGGAAGACACAGATTATCATTAAGAACCCCTGAACAAACTAGCCTTAGTAGGGCGACCAGCTTTAATAAAGAAAATGTACAAGCATTTTTCAAAAATCTGAGAGAGCTTAAAAATAGATATAAGTTACATGCCAATGATGTCTATAATCTAGATGAGACAGGTGTAACGACGGTGCACAAACCACCAAAAGTATTGGCCGCAACAGGCAAAAGAAGCGTGGGGCAAATGACTTCTGAGGAAAGAGGGGTCCTTGTTACCTTGGTGGCAATTATTGGCGCCACTGGAAGGTATGTGCCACCCTACTTTATATTTCCACGCGTGCAATTTAAGGATAACATGCTTCACGGAGCCCCTACTGGAAGCAAAGGTGCCGCAACACCATCTGGGTGGATGAGAAGTGAACTCTTTTTGCCTGTTTTGCAACATTTTGCTCAACATGAAAGATCGTCAAAGGAACACCCAAAACTAATGATTATCGACAATCATGAAAGTCACTTAAGCATAACGGCACTAGATTTTGCGAAGGAAAATGGAATAATCCTTTTAACGTTACCTCCTCACTGCAGTCACAAGCTGCAGCCGCTAGATGTGGCTGTGTTTGCCTCGTTAAAAAAATTTTATGGTGCCGCTTGTGACAGGTGGATGGTGAATAATTCAATAATCAAATCCACCCAAAGTTTCAAAAGGGGACTATGCTATTGCAAAAGTTTATGGCAAGACTAATGCAACCTGTAGGCATTATGTGGCTCACATTGATGACAATTTGTTAAACGGCTATGATGTTAGTTTTATGGAACGCCATAACCAAACACGATATTTCTTAGAAGGCGACCCCGGTTTTGTTCCTATTGATGATATTATTTACAAACTGCCTCTGCCGATAAAAAGTAGCAGTGCCAGGTTTGCTAAAATGATTTCTTTTAACATAGACTTTAATGAATTTGACTTTACTTTATATTAGTTCAATAAAGAGTTGTTAAGAAAATTCCCTATTTTCTTTACTCATTTTTTTTTGGTATATCATACTGTTCAGTTAGCCCGCTTCCATGTTTCAGTTAACCTACTAGGTAGGTTAACTGGTCAAAATTGCAGATTATTACGAAAATCATCCCCTTATTCCTTTAGATATTTATTAAACTTCAAAAACCGTATTAAATGGTTAGTCAAATAACAACGAAACACAGGATAAATATTGGCTTATTTTGAACCAGACACTAAGTAAATATAATTTTTTTTTTCAAAAGATGTCCAGTTAACCTCACTCTACCCTACGCCATTATTTAAACAACAACATTCAAACTCAAGCCTGAAGAGGGTCAACCGACCCTAAACGGGCACTTCAAACATTCTCTCCCTCATAATAAAGAATCCTTACCCTATCCTCCTGAGAATGAACATTGTATGATGATGAGTAGGCTACGGAGTAGACTACGGAGTAGTTCTGGCCGTGGAAGCCTACGATTTCATAATTTCCAGTTCTTATAAAAGAGTGTGAAATTACAATAACGGATCTATCGAATCTAGCTGTTTAAAAATATACAAGTAAGTTTAAAAATGTACAAGAAAGCACTATCTTATGTGGATATATTTTTGTGCGCATAGTACTATCTTCATCGATTGTTGCCAACAATATCAACAAAGTAATGTCTATCTTGTCTATATTTTATTAGTTATTAATATTGCATAAAATGTTTGTTTGTCGCTTACCTAAGTATGAATGAACTAATGTGGGCAGATCTTCTGGTTGAATCAAATTATATTCTGCAGAAAATTCGGTTTCCAGTGTTTTAAAAAGATGACAAGGTTTTAATTTTATTGTTTCTCTTAGTTGACTGGAGTTATCAATTTTTTCTTTCTCAACAAGATAATTATCTTTCTGAAGCAGAATATTATTTGAAGCGAGTTCAATTTTAACCATATCTTCTTTGGTCTTATTAAGGACCTACAAATGGTATATACATATGAAAAAAATGTGTTAAACTTTAATATTCAAATTCCAAAAATATTTTCAATTACCGTGGCAAGGAAGTTATAATTAAAATAACTATGACATAAAAAAACAGGAAGATGAATGATAACAAACTAGTTACTTACCCATGTCTAAGAATTAATATTTTTGTTGAATTAATACCACGTAAAAATAAAGTGTTATCTATATTATATAACTTACAGGCAGATATAGAGTCCTCAGAATAAAAAAACATTGAAGCAGCAGCGAAAGATAAAATGGAAACAGAAATTTGTGCCTGGAAAAATCATTGGTTTGATGCTAAATGCAAAAATGCAACAAAAGAAAAAAATGAAATGTACAGAAAGATGCATACCCGACAAACTAGAAAAACTGTAGGGAATTATCAGACAAAAAGAAGAGAAGAAAGGAGGATACACAAAAGAAAAAAACGAAACCACTTAAATAAGGAACTTAAAGAAAACCTGTCACAATAAGTACTAGTTTTGTCTTAAATAAAAGTTCTCGAAAAATTCTCTCACTAGCTTCCGCTAGTTTTTGCAATAATTTCTTTTTAACCTTTCCTGCTTACACTAGATCATCAGCATATAGTAAACACAAATGATTGTATCATTGTAATTGCTTGGCATTTGAAATCCAACGTTAATGAGAATAATATTACAACATTAATGACATTAAATCCCGAGAACTACTTCTGATACATAGAAATCTATGTACTTAAATTTAATTATCTAAAGGAAAAATCTAAAGATGAAGGTGCTACTGTAGAGATACTAAAAAATCTAATAAAAATTTAGATACTTACATTTGTTACTGATACATCGAATTCATTGAAAAAGTCTTCCTCACTAATCAAACTATATGGCACATAATCTTCCGCCTCATCTCTGTGGTAAATAAATCCATTTAAGGTCTTTTGGAGAGCAGTTTTTAAAGCAGGAGTAACTTCATTGTGGGAGGAATTTTCTAAATTTGAAAGTCGGGCATCCATTTTAAAATACTACACATATGAAATATGACAATATATCAATATTATATAATATTATTGTCAGTGTCAAATTATTATAAAAAATTATAATATTGGTTCAATCTTAGACAAAGAGAGGGGACCCGTAATTGATGGAATTGACTGAATCAAAATCGACACCAAACCGGCACCAGAAAGGTTGACAGGTCATATCTTATTTCTTCAGTAGATTAACAACAATGGATATATATATATATATATATATATATATATATATATATATATATATATATATATATATATATATGTTTATATATATATATATATATATATATATATATATATATATATATATATATATATCAATAGATTTTTTTCAAAATTTATAATTGAACAATACATAACATAATAATCACTTTTTGAACATAATTTGATCATTACATATTTTTTTGTAGATCGATATAGTGTTTCAGTAAATCACTAAATTGAAGTTGAAGTTTTTGGCCCGGCGGTGGCTATAAATAAATACCCTTTTTAACTACTGCCTCAATAAACTTCATAAAGTGTCATTGTAGGAGGTTGGCCATTCGCACCTAGTAATAAGAAGGTCCTAATAGACAAGATGTGGAAAGTGATTTAAACGGTGTAAGGAACTTTATCCAAAGATAAACCGCAAATAAAGAAGCGTATAACTGGTGCACATCTTTAGAAAATATGATAGATATGATATATAATATGATAGTAATGGGTAAAAGTATTTCCGATCCCTGATTTATGAGAGACTTTACTCGTATCGGGAAATTGAGGTCTTTGGCTGTTATAGAGGTCTTTATAAAACTCTCTGGTTATTTTCAGAATGTTTTGTTTATCTGTTGTTGCCTTTCCGTCTTTCTCTCTCAGCTTGTATATTTCTTTTTTACTTTGTTCTTCATTCTCGCTTAGGTTTCGTCGTATTTCCATGAGAGCTTTTGTATCTTTGCTAATCTTTTCACTTTTGGTGTCATTTTTCTTGCAAAATTCGAGTTGTGCATTTCTAACCGAGTCTGTTATTAATTTATTGTGATCGTTGATACTTAGAGGTTTGGGATTATTACTCTGTAAAGTTTCGGCTATATTTTTTATGTATGCTTCTGGCTGATTTGGTGAATTCCAAACTATGCGTTTGCAACTGTTTATCATCTTTGCTCTTTCTTTTTGTAGGTTTATCATTACTCTAGCTCTTACTGGTCTCTGGTCCGGTGTTATGTCATACTAGCTCAATATTGTTTTTTTTATTGCTTAGTTACCAACTACATAATAGTAGATATACGCTTTAAAGTTCATTTTGTGGCCGGCACAGGCATAACGACAAAAACATTTTGATAACTTCTTAATAACATTTATTATATACATTAAAGTAATAAAATATGGAATTAAATTATTACAACTACATAACATTATCTAGTAGAATTCACATAAAGTGGCAATTCTGGGAAGATCCGATGATAGATAGATTTGACATTTTCACTTTTTAGGTTTAACAAACGCAGTTGTTTACTTATGATCATATATGACGTCATTACCCTAACAATGGTATTCACAAATCACCTAGGGTATTGCTCATTCTACTATGATAAATTTATTGAATTTTTAAAAATATTTAGATTGTGAATGCGATAACAAACTAGTACATATATGACATAAAAGTTTGTATGCAACGAGGGCATTAATAGATGTGTATACCATCGATATAATATAGTATACTATATCGATGGTGTATACCCTCGGGCTACTTACAAACACTCGGGCCAGAGGTCTTCGTTTTTTTTTTAAATAGTCGCTCTAGGACATAAACATCTACTTAATGTCCTTGGTGTAGTATATTATAATAGAGAAAAGAAGAGGAAGTCATAACACATGTCAATGTCAATTGTATATAAATATTTCGACCGTTAGTTAAAAATATAAGTTATATAAAACTATGTCTAATCCTTTATATTCTTCCCTCACATCACACTACTTGGTATATAAATAACTACGTTTATTTTATTGTTTTGTTAATATTGTTTAATAATGTTTTATTGTTTATTTAATGTTTTTTTTTTTCATTTTTTGTCAGACTTTATCTATTTTTCTTAATTTTTTGGGTTTCATAACTGGATTAAAATCATAAGAGTAAGAGTTAAAATCTAACTTGATGATTAAAACATAATACCATATAATACCTTACATTTTTATATACTCCCCCTATTGTAGAATCGACAAACAACAATGCAAAAGTTCCACGTTGTCCTTACTCATTTGAGTAGAAAACATTTCTTAACGTTAGGCTGTTTCGGCAATCTGCCGATAGATGGCACTTTTGTTACCTTCTCTAAGGAGTGATAACTATATTTATTTCGGATGAATTCACTTTTATTCCTTTTGTTCTTAGCCTGCGGTGCTTTGTCTCCCATTGCCACTTTTTCTGTATATTTTCCACTGTATATTTTCTGTACATTTTTCTGTATTGTAACTTTTCCCACACTGATACTCTATTTCTTATTTTGTTTATAAACTGCATAATACTAATTCCATTCTATCCTAATTATCTTCTGGTGCTGATAGACAAGGCGAAGAGCTCGGGTTCTTTAGGAAAAATATTCACATGAGATTTTTTTTGCATAACCACTTTCCTGAGATACCTCAAAATAAGGTTCAAGAGGTCGCCTAAGTGAAAAGCTGTTCAATTTTTTTTTAAACAAATTATTCTAACAATCAATTTTTTCGCCCCGCACAATTTTTTTTTTAAATAGTTTTGATCATTCTGAACAAAATAGATCTGTGGTAGTTTTTTTTAAATAATTAAATAAAATTGTTTAAATAACTCAAAACCAAGAAAAACACAAAATTACGATTTTCAAGGCTAAAAAACACAAGTAAAAGCATTGTTTTTGAATTTACCAAGGATCTATATTCAAGTTAAAATCTTGTTCTATCATTTCCCGATAAGTATTTTGGCCTATTTCATTTCCCCATAAGTATTTTGGCCTATTTAATTTTAAAACGTTGTTTTGTAATCGTTAATAAAGCGCTTATGACAGGGTAAAACGCTTGAAGCGCTTGAAAAACAAGATCTAGGGTACACATTTCTGCTTCATTGTACAAATGAGTGACCGCCCTGCCATACGGTCTTCATGATCAATTAAAAAACAATAGTTTATTAGTTATTTATACACCAAGGTTGTTATTAAAATAATTATGACCAGAGAGCAATATAATCCCGCCAGAGGGCCTCTGGTCCTACGGTTGGATATTATTCGATAAACGTAATTATCCGGTAACACCAGTGGTATTGACACGCTGATATATTTTGTAGGTGCAGTGAAATAAAAAGTAAAAACGTCCCAATTTTAGTTTTTATATTATGTGAAGAGAAAAATTAAATGTTGTGTATACCACTGGTGTTACCGAATGATTACGCCCATCGAGCAATATCCATCCCTCGGACCAGAGGTCCTCTGGCTGGATTATTTTGCTCTCCGTGCGTAATTATCTTAATAACACCTTTGGTGCATAAAAAACTATAAAATCATTATTTTTTAATTGATAATGAAGCACGTATAACAGGGCGGGCGCTCCCGTACAATGAGAACTTAAACCAACAAAAATTTGTGCCGTAAGTCTTGTTTCTCTCTGTTATACACGCCGCAGCCCGAACGACCGTCCTGTCATAAGTGCCTCATTAACGATTTAAAACAATTTTTTAAAATGAAATAGAACAAAGTTTGAATTTGAATTTAGATCCGTGGTGAATTCAAAAATAACATTTTTTACTTGTGTTTTTGAGCCTTAAAAATCGTAATTTTGTGTTTTTCTCAGTTTTAAATTATTTATATCTCGAAAACGATCAATTTTACAGGAAAATTACAAGATACTTATTTTGTTTAGGATAATACAAAAAACTTAAAAATGATTTGTCAGAGCAAAAATTGATTGTTACAATTTGTTTAAAAAAAATTGTTGAAAAAAATTTGAACAACTTTATTATAGGTAGGTATATACTTCTGATTAAATCAATTGCAGAGAAAAAATCGGTGCATATTGCTAATGATGTCTCATTAGTAATGGGTGAGTCGAATGCCTTGAGTATACCCTACAGTTCAACTATGTGTATACTGCATCTGGGAAAAAGTCGTCATCATGCTCTTGTTGTATTTGAGGTGCTGAGGCCACAACCAACGGCAGCATCTGTGAAGATACTTTTGTCCTAATGCTGTGTCTGTATTAGTTTTTTCATTTCTTCATAACACATTTCTTGTTTTTTTTGTATCGATTCAAGCTGGTGAGGATACTGGGTAGCATTATTTGTAGTAAATTAAATTGTCTACAAGTTTATTCCTGTTAATTTTAATCGTAAAATGAAAATAAAAAAGTTATAAACAAAAATATCTAACAACTTATAAACAAATTTTCTTTTGGGTCTTATAAATTTTTTTTGGTGATTTTACAATAAAATAATATTAAATCAATAATACGGTTTTTCAAAGAATTTTCATTACAAATTTGTTTAGTTTTATTAATTTCTCTGGATTTCGCGCTGTAACTCATAAACTAGCAACCCTAGAAAAAATGTTGTTAAACAATATTTGTAGCAAATTAAATTGTCTTCAACTTTATTTGTATTAGTCTTTATCGGAAGATGGAAAATAGAAAGTTATTAACAAAAATAACTTAAAATTTTTTTGACAAATAATCTTTTAAGACATAACTTTTTTCTGGTTCTTTTACAAAAAAAGATTATAGTGTTTTAAATGAATAATTTTCTCTACAAACGTGTTTTATTTCTTAGGCTTATTAGGCTTAGTTTTTTATCACCTATGTTTTTATTCAGATAATTTATTATTTTGTTAACATTCCTATGGTATTAGTTTATTATCGAACTTCTTCCGGACCACCTATGAGGTAGAGTCTGGAGGCGCATCGGTTTCATTAATCTAAGGCTCATTCACTGACAATTTTTAGGCGAGATAATATTAAGTATAATAATATATTTAAAAAGTTATTTTCCTGTTTCTTCTTCTTTAGGTACCGTCTCCTCTAAGGAGGTTGGTAATCATCACAGCTATTTTCATTTTTGAGATTGCAGCTCTGAACAAGTCGACGGAACTGCAATTATACCACTTTCTCAGATTGTTGAGCCAGGAGATGCGTCTTCTTCCAATACTTCGTATTTCCTGTATTTTTCCCTGTATTATGGTTTGCTGCAACACATATTTATCCCCTCTCATAACGTCACCGAGATATTGTAACTTTCTTATCTTAACCGTATTCATGATTTCCATTTCCTTTGTCATCTTTCTGAGGACTTCAACATTTGTTATTCGGTCTATCCAACTTATTTTTAATATCCTTCGGTAGGTCTACATCTCGAATGCTTCAAGTCGAGCGCTCACCTCTTTAAGGTCCAGGCCTCCACCCCATACAGCAGCACCGAAAACACATATGAACTTAATATTCTTATTTTGAGTTGCAAACTAAGGTCTCTACTGCATAATACTTTTCTTATCTTATTAAATGTTGCTCTAGCTTGTCCAATTCTCATTTTTATTTCTTCTGTATACTAGTTATTTTCATTAATAATTGTACTAAGATATCTGTATTTTTTTTACTTTTTTTATTGGAACCCCTCTTATGTTTAAAATGTCCTGTTGTTGTGTTTTGGAAATTGTCATAAATTTTGTTTTATTAGTATTAAGCGTTAGTCCGCTTTCCTCACTAGCATTTACTACATTATCTAAAAGTGTCCTGATACAGATTTTTTATTTTCTTTGATGGCCCAGGCTGCGGTTCAGGATCTATTCCAGTAACGAAGGTTAATGTTTGCGAAACAACGGAACTTGTTTCTATTAATTTTGATTAAAAAGTTTTCTATTAATTTTGATACATATTTCCATGATGTCACTGCAGGTTTCACCAGAACAAAAGCATTTGCAAAATCTATATGCAAATAATACTGCTAATGTTAGAGTTAATAATGTGGTTTCGAAAAACTTCAAATTAAAATCTGGAGTTCGACAGGGATGCATTATATCCCCTATTCTATTCAATATATATATATATATATATATATATATATATATATATATATATATATATATATATATATACATATATATATCTATATATTGTTATGATATGTAAAATCGAGAAAAATATTGGGTTGATTAAAATATTTCAAAGTTCAAAAACATTAAAATAATTCAGATAAGTAGGATAATGACCAACAAACATTTCGAAGAAGGAAAGTTATTAAATTCTTGGATTACCTGTACTAAACAAAATGTAAGCTATGCATACATTATTTCTTTGTTATACTTGAGTGACCCGCATAATTTTAAGTGAAATCCAAAGACAATTGAACCGGGTTTTCCAAATACATTAATGCAGTGATTAAAGACAATAGAAGAGATTTTAGAAAGAGGTTTTTGTTAGTTTTTAAGAATTATAGAAAAATATTATTTGTAAATAAGTTTTAGGAAATTTTATAATTATAGGTAAAAATTTGTTTGTTATCGAAATGAAAAAATGGGGGAATTGTGACGAGTTTTGATTGGCGGAGATTGAAAAAGGTGGGATAGGTATGTAGGAATGAAAGTTTAGCTAGATTTAGGAGAGAAAAAAGATAATCAGTTGGTTTTCCAAGTCTGTAAGACGAACAGTGATTGTTCTCTGGCGGTTCCCGAAATGTAGCAAGCAGTAGTGTTGAATGTTAGTGAGTTTTTGTGGAGTTAGTGTATCTGACAGAAGCTGAAGCAGCAAAATATTGTAAGTCATATTTCTCTACTTATATTCCAAGAGTCACTGTTCAGGCCAACGAGAGATTCAGTTTATCGTAAAGAGAAGATATTCCAAGAGTCATTTTGAACTCGGGCCAACGAGAGATTCAGTTTATCGAGAGGAGAAAGGCTATCATAATTTGAATGATTTGTGCTTTTGAAGGAGATCATTAAGGACGATATACTTGCAACAATCTGTTGTAAGATTGCTGATTACATAGGGAGCGGTTGAGAGGAGATAATATAGTCTACAAGGAACAAGGATTTGGACCACTCATCATCAGAGAGAGATATTTTTGTTTTCTGCAGTTTTTTTCTTTTATTGATAACACAATTTTTACACTTAATTTAGAAAGGATATAGATATTTTGATTAGGCGAGTTAAAATAGTTTGGGATTTTGAGATTTCAATTAATATTGTTTGTACCATTAATTTTGATTGTTCACGTACGTAGAACAAAATTTTGAGAATCATTATATGAGATTTGTTTATTGAAAACTTTTGAGTGTGAATTATTTCATTATTTTTATTTCAATATATAGTGTTAGATGATATGTGTTTTTTATTATTCCGGCATTCTTTGGACCTTACCTTTCACATGTAATAGCATAGATATTGAAGCACGAATTTAACCCTGAGATAAAAGAATTAAAATTTGTGATAGAGTCATAATCATATCATTTAAATAATTTTAATTAATTAATCAAAAAAATTAATTAGCTAATTATTGCTTGGCGCACCAAGACTTTAAATATCACAATAACTGGCTTCCAAAACGTGGGGCTTGAAAATATCGCAGCTTTACATTTGAAGGAAGGGAAAGAGATCTGGAATAAGTACAGGTGATCCAGAGATAAAAACATATAACATTGAGGGAATTTGAATTTGAAAGTATTTTGACAATTTTTCCAGGGAATATAAATTTGATTTATTGATTGATCGTAGTTAGTGGATATTTACTGCTATTGAATTATTTGATTTTATTTTCTTTACCAATCGTACATTTCATATTTATTTTGAAATATTTGAATTTTACTGATTGCATATTTGATATTTGTCGTGAAAATTTAATACATTTGGGGAGAAATATTGTCGTGTTCTGAAACATATAGAGTGTTGTAAAATTTCACATTTGGCGGGGACAAAAACAATAACAAAAAGTAACAACATGTCTGTCACAAGGAGACAAAGTAAAATGCAGGAAAGGAAGGAGGATAACAGAGAAGATGAAACAATTTTGGAAGAAGTATCGGATAATGAAGGAAATGTGACAATAGTTGAGGAGAGAAAAGAACTATCAGGAATAGATAAAATATTACAACTAATGCAACTCCAGTCACAAAAAATGGATGAAACAAAACAAACAATGGCAGAAACAAAACAAACAATGGAAGAAAACCAACGGGAAACAAGGCAAGCAATAGAACTAAATAACAGAAATATAGAGCAGCGTTTGGAAAACTATGAACAAAAATTAGAAGAAAATGATAGGAAAATGGAAAAGCGTTTGGACAAATATGAAAAAGATGTAAAAGTCTGTTTAGAAAAAGTCAGGGAAGAAACAGAGAGGAAACTAGAGATGCAAAGAGAAGAAATAGAAACTAAAATGAAAGATATTAAGACTGTCCAGAAAAAGGAATTAGAACAGTTAGAAGAAAAATTTGAAATGGCGCTACAAGAAGACAGGAAAGAAGTAGAAAGAAGATTAAAGCAAAATGAAAAACAAATGGCAGAAATTGAACTAAGAGGAGTAGAGAGAAAAGAAGTTATCATCCATGGAACAAGCGAGGCGAAAATACAATTTGGCGGGGATATTCGGAAAACACACCCAGTACCGTTTGTTAAAAATTTGAAAACCAAATTACAACATATTAGATATTTTGACGATTGCAAAGAAACAATTAGAAACCATTTGAAAGTAGGAGCAGCGTTATGGTATGAAAGCAAGGAAGATGAGTTTGAAAATTGGACAGATTTTGAAAATGAATTTCTCAACTATTTCTGGGGGAAAATAAACAGAGAGAAATCAACCAAGAGCTACAGAATGAAAAATATCACAAAAAAATGGGAATATCTGAAGAAAGATATGCTTTGCAGATATATAACAATTCAAAATATCTAGAATACAAATATTCTACCGAACAGCTGGTAGAAATGATCAGCAGACATTTTGAGGAGACGTTGGAAGATCACGTGATTTTGAGAAACTATCAAGATATTGATAGTTTGTGCCAATTCCTTCAATTAAAAGAAGCGAAAAGAAAAGAAATGAGAAATAGAAGACAACATGACCAATATAATGGACCGGAAAGAAGGTATTCATCAAATTATGACCAGAGAAACCGACATCCCAGATCAACAAACGAATATAGGCCGAGAAATTACAATAATTACAATAGACAACAAAATTACGATAACCGGAATGATACACAAAATAGAACAAATGAAAATCACAACAGGAATAGAGATGTACAAAATCCTCCGAATAGGAATACTAACGAACAAAGGGACGATAGAAATAACCAGAGCTTACAACAACAAAATAGAAGGGAGATGAATCATGTAGCAATAGGAAACGAAAGACAAATTTCTAATTCTAATCTAATATTTTTAGATGCATTTATAAAACATAAAGCGATTAAAATGGTGATTGATTCTGGCTCGGAGATATCGCTAATCAATAAAAAACTAGTAAAAGAATTAAATTTGGACAGATTTGTGTATAAGATTCCTAGGGTTGATTTAGTGGGTGCAAACAATAAAAATTTGACGACAGTAAAAGAAGGTTTGGGAGTACAGATAAGAGTGGGAAACAAATTCCATATTATGAAATGTGTGGTGATTGAAGATTTAAATCATGATATGATAGCGGGAATCGATGAATTGAGGAAAAAAGATATCACCATAAATTTTTCGGAAAATAAACTGGAAATCAGAGCAGAACCAGACAACACAGGAGAAGAAAAGCAAACAGATAGGAAAACAAATTCTGGAAGGATCAATGCACAGGAAAAACGCAAAGAAATCGATATGACTGTAGAGGATAAACCGAAAGTACAAGAACAAGATCTAACAGAAGAGAAAAAGAGAAGGAAGAAAAAGAAGAAGAGTTCGAAAAGAAAGCAGGAAAATAAGATGGAGACCAGAGAAAAACAGGAAATAGAAGGCACAGAAGAATTGTTGGCAACCGACGATAAAACAGAATGGAAGCAGGAAGAAAAAGAAGGTATCATCAGAGAAATGAAAGGAATAGAAACATGGTGCTCGGAATACCAAAGGGAATTAGAGGATAAAAAGAAAACAGAAGAAAAAATGGCACTGATCGACGAGAATCCAGAATTTTGTGAAGAAGTATTATGGACAGTGAACACATGTGAACAAAAGGAGGATGAAAGAAAAATAAATTGTGGAAAAAACATGGGAAAGAAAATAGAGAAGATTTTAGGAAACCATGGAGATCTTGTTAATGAAGTAAACCGAGTGGCTAAAAATTATGAACTTTCTTTTAAGGGAAAATACTTGGAAAAATTTAAAACGAAAATATATCCAATCCCGTATAAAGACAGGCAATATACGGGGTATTTTAACATTCACGACATTTATCAGTATCATAAGTAGATTTTAATAACATAGTGAAATAATTTGATCCTAGAAAACTTTTGTCATTTTTAAAATTTAACAAAGAGTTTTCGGCAGATCAAATGGCGGGGATTTGTTATGATATGTAAAATCGAGAAAAATATTGGGTTGATTAAAATATTTCAAAGTTCAAAAACATTAAAATAATTCAGATAAGTAGGATAATAACCAACAAACATTTCGAAGAAGGAAAGTTATTAAATTCTTGGATTACCTGTACTAAACAAAATGTAAGCTATGCATAAATTATTTCTTTGTTATGAGTTACCCGCATAATTTTAAGTGAAATCCAAAGACAATTGAACCGGGTTTTCCAAATACATTAATGCAGTGATTAAAGACAATAGAAGAGATTTTAGAAAGAGGTTTTTGTTAGTTTTTAAGAATTATAGAAAAATATTATTTGTAAATAAGTTTTAGGAGATTTTATAATTATAGGTAAAAATTTGTTTGTTATCGAAATGAAAAAATGGGGGAATTGTGACGAGTTTTGATTGGCGGAGATTGAAAAAGGTGGGATAGGTATGTAGGAATGAAAGTTTAGCTAGATTTAGGAGAGAAAAAAGATAATCAGTTGGTTTTCCAAGTCTGTAAGACGAACAGTGATTGTTCTCTGGCGGTTCCCGAAATGTAGCAAGCAGTAGTGTTGAATGTTAGTGAGTTTTTGTGGAGTTAGTGTATCTGACAGAAGCTGAAGCAGCAAAATATTGTAAGTCATATTTCTCTACTTATATTCCAAAAGTCACTGTTCAGGCCAACGAGAGATTCAGTTTATCGTAAAGAGAAGATATTCCAAGAGTCATTTTGAACTCGGGCCAACGAGAGATTCAGTTTATCGAGAGGAGAAAGGCTATCATAATTTGAATGATTTGTGCTTTTGAAGGAGATCATTAAGGACGATATACTTGCAACAATCTGTTGTAAGATTGCTGATTACATAGGGAGCGGTTGAGAGGAGATAATATAGTCTACAAGGAACAAGGATTTGGACCACTCATCATCAGAGAGAGATATTTTTGTTTTCTGCAGTTTTTTTCTTTTATTGATAACACAATTTTTACACTTAATTTAGAAAGGATATAGATATTTTGATTAGGCCAGTTAAAATAGTTTGGGATTTTGAGATTTCAATTAATATTGTTTGTACCATTAATTTTGATTGTTCACGTACGTAGAACAAAATTTTGAGAATCATTATATGAGATTTGTTTATTGAAAACTTTTGAGTGTGAATTATTTCATTATTTTTATTTCAATATATAGTGTTAGATCATATGTGTTTTTTATTATTCCGGCATTCTTTGGACCTTACCTTTCACATGTAATAGCATAGATATTGAAGCACGAATTTAACCCTGAGATAAAAGAATTAAAATTTGTGATAGAGTCATAATCATATCATTTAAATAATTTTAATTAATTAATCAAAAAAATTAATTAGCTAATTATTGCTTGGCGCACCAAGACTTTAAATATCACAATAATATCTATATATATATATATATATATATATATATATATATATCTATATATATATATATATATATATATATATATATATATATATATATATGTAGATATAGATAATATATGGTAGCTAATTATAATTTATTCTCTTTCAGCCCTGAAGAAGCCAAATTAATTCTCTTTGGCGAAAACGTTCGGCGAAACAATTGATACACATTAGAGTCTTTCTTGCAGATTTCCCCAATATTTAAGAGTTTACTATATATATATATATATATATATATATATATATATATATATATATATATATATATATATATATATAGTTAACTCTTAAATATTGGGGAAATCTGCAAGAAATACTCTAATGTGTATCAATTGTTTCGCCGAACGTTTTCGCCAAAGAGAATTAATTTGGCTTCTTCAGGGCTGAAAGAGAATAAATTATAATTAGCTACCATATATTATCTATTAAAACATTATTGATCTTACCGTAACTTAGAATTGTAGAGTTAGAATATTAAAAAACTTTGCTAGTAACATAGTGGTGTTTTTTGTTACTATGTGCAAAAAAAGTTTTTTATAAGAATTGAAATGTATGGTAGCTTCGAACTTGACACGTAAAGGCTTACCCAAGGTTAATCGAAAAACCCAATGCAACTACATTTAAAAGGAGGTAATTCTTTGAAATGTCGGCAATAACTAAATTTTTGATTTTAAATAGTTAAAAGTGAGGTTCTGTTTAAGCCAGAACGCAAGCGCTGACAACTTCATTATAATTGGTATGAATCTTTATGTCGTTAAGGTTCATTGGTAAAAAACGAATGAATTTAAATCCCAGTAAAGGGAAATATTATTTTGATTTTCTTTATTTAATTATATTATATTGTTCATGTATTATTGAATCTTATTGAGACGTATCTAAGAAAAGCAAGGGAATGTTATATATTTTTTGTTAATGAAAATTAATTATAAAGGTATGTTAGTTGTTAATGGATATATCAGTCACGTTAGTAATCTGTGATATAGTATTGTTCTTGGTAACTGATTTAAGTAACAGGTGGTATATATCGCTTAGATTCTTGATGTCACTCTTAACATTAATGGAGAAATCGTTAAGAAAAATATAAGACATTTCAATGAACTCTCTTTTAGATTTATTGTTCTCACGGTGGAGAATATAATATAATTAAATAAAGAAAATCAAAATAATATTTCCCTCTACTGGGATTTAAATTCATTCGTTTTTTACCAATGAACCTTAACGACATAAAGATTCATACCAATTATAATGAAGTTGTCAGCGCTTGCGTTCTGGCTTAAACAGAACCTCACTTTTAACTATTTAAAATCAAAAATTTAGTTATTGCCGACATTTCAAAGAATTACCTTCTTTTAAATGTAGTTGCATTGGGTTTTTCGATTAACCTTGGGTAAGCCTTTACGTGTCAAGTTCGAAGCTACCATACATTTCAATTCTTATAAAAAACTTTTTTTGCACATAGTAACAAAAAACACCACTATGTTACTAGCAAAGTTTTTTAATATTCTAACTCTACAATTCTAAGTTACGGTAAGATCAATAATGTTTTAATAGATAATATATGGTAGCTAATTATAATTTATTCTCTTTCAGCCCTGAAGAAGCCAAATTAATTCTCTTTGGCGAAAACGTTCGGCGAAACAATTGATACACATTAGAGTATTTCTTGCAGATTTCCCCAATATTTAAGAGTTTACTATTTAACTAATCTGCAAAGATTAAATTTCTTTTCTTATATATATATATATATATATATATATATATATATATATATATATATATATATATAGTGAACATCTTATGCGTCAACTTGTTGCGGAATGGCAAGGTGAAGCAACGATAGGACTAAGAAGGACTAAGAAAAATCAAAAACCTACGTTATGCTGATGACACTGTTATATTGGCGTCATCACCAGAAAAACTGGAACAAATTATGAATAGGCCAGGCACGGTGAGTACGGATTATGGTTTGAAAATAAATATGCAAAGTGATGATCATCGATAAAATCAGAAACAACCAGGCAGAGATAAGAATCATGGCAGGTTACAGAGTGGTCAGGCAATTTAATTACTTCTTCTTCTTAAAGTGCCTATCCGTTCCGGATGTTGGCAATCATCACGGCTATCTTTACTTTATTTATTGCAGCGCGGAACAGTTCAGTGGTAGTCGTGTTATACCACTTTCGTAAATTTTGAAGCCAGGAAATGCGTCTTCTTCCCGGTCCTCTCTTACCATTTACTTTCCCTTGGAGAATCAGCTGGAGAAGGCCGTAACGTTCTTGATTTCTCATTACATGTCCTAGATATTCCAACTTTTTAGTTTTGACGGTCATGAGAATTTCACATTCTTTCCCCATTCTACGCAGGACCTCTACATTAGTAACTCTGTCAACCCAGGATATACGTAAGATGCGCCTATAACACCACATTTCGAAAGCTTCGAGCCGATTCATAGATGCAACAGTCAGTGTCCATGCTTCCATTCCGTAGAGCAGAACTGTGAATATGTAGCAGTTCAATAAACAGCATTTTGTTTTTAATGATATGTCTCGACTGTTGAAAATGGTTCTCATTCTAACGAATGGTGCTTTTGCTTTTATTATTCGCTGTTTAATTTCTGTTGAGTGGTCCCATTTGCTATTTAAATTGGTGCCTAGATATGTATATTACTCGACTCTTTCGATATTCTGTTGGTTGATTGTAAGATGAGCGTTTAGTATTGGTTTTTTACTAATTGTCATAAATTTGGTTTTCTTTATGTTAAGAGCTAGTCCGTATCTGTTGCTGACTTCTGTTATGCGAGTTGTTTAATGGAGCCTAAGTATTTAATTACTTAGGCTCCGTTATTACTAACAGTGAAGGATGCGAAGACGAGATCCGTCGACGCATCACTATGGCCAGATTAGCAACAGCCAAATTCACAAAAATTTAGAAAAAGACTGATATCGCGACCTATGTTTCAGACACTTGGACAATAAAAAAAGCCGATTCAAAGCGTATAATGGCATTTGAAATGTGGGTCTACCGTAGAATGTTACACATACCATGGACCGCCCATCGCACAAATAACTCAATTCTAGCAGAACTTAACATAAAAACTAGACTCATCACAACTATCAACCAAAATATATTGAGATATTTTGTACATATAACTAGAAGAAGAGAAGGCATGGAGCGAATGATAGTTAAAGGTAACGTAGCGGGTAAAAGATCCAGAGGAAGATCTCCAGTACGATGGTCGGACCAAATAAAAGAGATGACTGGGTTACACATTTCAGAAGTTCGGGTGGTGCTGGAGTTTTGAAAGTTTGGATATATTCAAATTTTCCATGCTTTTTCCAGCCATAATCTTCAGGATCGCACTATTTCCTGATGATAAACATTAAGACTGTGGAAACGAGCTGCATCTTGTGTTGACAGAAGTGATGATAAGTTAAATGTAATTTTGGTCACTGTTTTGGCAAATTGTTTGTTTTTAATGCAATGTTAAAAAATTATCTTTATTTCCACCATATAAAGGCTAAAAAAACGTTCGCCAACGAGAGTTGATGAAAAAAGATGGGTCAGCTTTCTCACCGAGAAATAATGCTGTTCCGCTTGCTAACTCAGGATGTATCTGTAAACTTTTGATGAATTTGAGTTTGCCGATCTTGTAAGCTACTAATGTTTTATCGCAGTCTGAAAAATCATGGAAAACAGCAAATCCTCTGCAATGACGTCGCCATATACAAAACTTAAAGGACAGTATAATTGATGCGATTTTTCATCCTTTTGCAGGTTTAAAAAAATTGGACACTTTGGATACACAACATTCGACTGCTCCCTTCCTAATGCCGTGAGTAAGAAAATAATGTCAATGTCGTCTGCTACGACAGTCACAAAATCATAGGCTTGGAATGCAGCAAGCGCAGTACGGATGATGACTGTATCTGCATGAAATTCAGCCTGGTCGACACTAAAACTTACTTCTGATCGAGCAGTTTTGAAAAGGTCTATTAAGTTAGTTTTGTTCTTTTTATTAGCAAGAAATCTATCTTGGAATAATATTGATATGGTGCTCCTATTACTTTATCTCCTTCCATTGATGCTTTTTCGTACGACGCAACCGCACGAAGTGGAGTAAGTTTTATGGTGGCGAAATAGGTCGATAATAAATGAATAATAACATAGGAATGTTGAAAATAATAAATTGATTTAAAATAATATGAATAAAAAATATATAATAGAAAATTAAGTCTAATGGTTCGTTTTTATTGGATTCTTACGAGTAATCATGAACTTGGTCAACTTCGGAGCGCTGTCAAACCCAGAAATTATACAAATTTGTAGTGAAAATGATTCGTTGCAAAATCCTCTATAAAATTGTTTTGACATATGTCTAATGGTTCGTTTTTATTGGATTCTTACGAGTAATCAAGAACTTGGTCAACTTTGGAGCGCTGTAAAACCCAGAAATTATACAAATTTATAGTGAAAATGATTCTAATGATAGTGAATAAAATGATAGTGAAAAATTGTTTTGACATAATTTTATTGTGAAATAACTAGAAAAAAAGTTAAGGGCAAAAAGAAAATTTGTTTAAAAATTTTATTATTTTTGTTAATAACTTTCTTATTTTCTATTTGACCATAAAAAGTAATGGGTAAATTTTTTTGTAGGGTTGCTAGTTTACGAGATACAGCGTGAAACCCATTTCCCCATCTTCACAAACTTGAACTTATGCTTATACTTACCCTCCCAACACAGCAAAAATAAAATTGCGTCCTCTCAGAAATGGCCGTTAAGGCATAAAAATCTTTTTTTAATAATAAAAATAACATAAAAACTTTTAAAAATAGTTTCCATTATTGTCCCTGTGCGTTTGGAACTATTTTAAAAAAAATTTATATATCTGAAAAACACTTTCTAGAAACTAAATATTCATAAAATTTTATTACCCCAATAGATCTAGTAATTGGCAAATCTCTGTTACCCATAAAAAACGGTCCACTTTCGCCAATCTTGCGAATAATAAAACCAACCCTATTTCCGCATTTTTTATAACTCCTTTGAATTTTTAGGTAAAGGCTGGTGTCCCTCGGCTTTGTCGGTAGAATCGGTTATGGTTATTTTTTAGACGGACGAGTTTTAACCCATCATGAAGCAGTTAAAGCACAATGAATCATTCTTTTTGTAGCTAATCTGCCAGAGCAAGTCATAAAGTTTTTTGACCAAATTCAAATTTTTATAACCCCAACAATATTTAAGAACTGTTTAAAATTTGCTTCGTTTGTAAAATGTTTTAGATATATTGATAATAAAGCCATATAATATATATTTACAAAATTATAATACGTTCTCAAAATGTTTTAGATATATTGATAATAAAGCCATATAATATATATTTACAAAATTATAATACGTTCTCATAAGTCACAACCAAAACACAAGCTATTATTAAAAATTATAAGAGATAAAAGAGATCAGAGTTAAGAAGATTTTGTTGACTTTATACAATAATAAAGATACATCTTCTTCTTCTTCCTACTTTATCAATAGGCTTAATGCCTGTTTTACTTCGGTTTTTAGCCTTAATTGACGTTATCTGACCATCTTTTTCTCGGTCGTCCCAATGATCTTCTTCCATTTGGCGATTTGTTTCTTGCTATTCGTACTATTCTATTTTCTGTCATTCTTTCGATATGTTGATTCTATTCCACTTTTCTTCTTTTCTTCTTTTGGTCCACGCGTTTCTTTCCTCTATACCACATCTCGCTCGTATTTCCTCACTTCTTACTCTGTCTTTTAGAGTTTGGTTTGTTATTTTTCGTAAGACTTTAATTTCTGTTGTTTCCAGTATTCTTTGTGTTTTCGCCGTATCTGCTCTTGTTTCCTCTGTGTACGTCATTATCGGTCTTATTGTTGATTTATATATCTTGGTTTTCGTTTCCGTTGTGAGGTATTTGTTTCTCCAGATTGTGTTGTTGAGACATGCTGCTGCTCTGTTTGCCATATTCACTTGTTTTTGTATTTTTTGTACTTTTTCCACTTTTCCGTAGCTTGACAGTTTTATTTCCAAGTATTCAGTTTCCATGTTTCCATCACTTGTTCTATTATTTTGTTATTTACGACTAGTTTACATCGTCTCGGTTCCGCTGATATCACTATCGTTTTAGTTGTCTCTGTTGAGATCTCCATGTTGTATATGAGCGCCGTATCTTCGAATTCTTTAATTAATCTTTGTAGGTCATCTTCATTTTCGACTGTTATTATGGCGTCGTCGGCGTAGCATATTATCCTTATTTCCTTTTCTCCTTTCTATATCATTTTCTCATTCTATATCCTCTTCTTTTTTTAACTTTCTTTATGATTTCATCCATTATCAGATTAAATATTAATGGGCTCAGCGAATCTCCTTGTCTAATGCCAGTTTTATTTGATAGGTTACGATAGTTTTCCTTTACATCTTACCATAGCTATGTTATCTTTATATATATTCTCAATGGTTTTTACTAAATCCAGTGATATTCCCTTTTCATATAATAAATGTATCGCGTCCCGAATTCTCACTCTATCAAACGCTTTCTTCAAATCTATCACACATAAAGATATATGTAAGTGTTAATTTAATGAGAATGGCGAAAAAAGTTAGCCAAGAAAGATCTTATTCTGTTGCTTAGTTACAGTAACTAAATGTTGGTAAATATTCTGGCAATGATGTTTTCGTTAGCAAATGTTTTGAAGAGTCTTGTATACATTGCAAACCAGATATTATATTTCAATAAGTTATATTTGGTTTAATTTGTCATAATACATCCTAAATGTACAATATGTCAGTTTATAGTGTCAATTATTGTTTTCTTGTTATTGACGTACTCTGTCATTACTGGTAAAAAAGAGCATCTATCAGATAAAGTGTTTTATTTGCACTATCGATACATCTGTTTTTAAATAACAGGCAATGAACCTATCACGGAAAATTACCGTGATCCTCGTACAACAAACTGGGAAGCATATCAAGCAGACCTGAAACATTATTTAGACAGGATTGAAGGGACGATAAGTCATACATTAGACCTAGACTTGGCCACCGAACAATTTTAAGAGGTTGTCATGTCATCGTTTGAAGACAACTGTCCATAGAGAGTAAGCGATTTCAACAGGAAAGTACCTTGGTGGAATAGTACCCTTTTGCAAAGGACAGAAGTCAAACAAAAATTTAATTTCACCAAAAGATCAAGAGAGTGGGACGATTATCGCAAAGCTCTGACGGAATATAATAAGAACTAAATAGGGAAAAAAGAGAAACATTGAGAAAGCATCACGAGCAGATAGAACAGACTGCAGAAATATCAAGACTTCATAAAGATCTCCTAAGAGTCCCTTAAATAAGTATTCCCTCGCTCCAAAAGGAGTCAGATAAATACACTTTGAATAGTGAAGAAACCCTGAAAGAACTTTCCAGAGTGTACTTTCCTGAGTCTCAAACAGTTGTCAAAAAAATTGTCAAACTGTTGTTGGAAAAACTGGCGTGGGGCAAAACAAGTGGTAAACTACGACAAAATCAAATGAGCAATCAACTTACTTGAGCCGTATCAATCACCGGATCTAGTCGGGATTTATCCAATTCTTCTGTAGAAGAGAAATGACCTTCTGTACAAAACATTATGTATGATACTGCAGGCTACCTAGGACTGGGGTACATATCAAAGTACGTGGCGGATGTCACATACTTTATATAATAATCAATTAGTCTATATTTGTCCACTGCTGAACGTAGGCCTCCCGTAAAATTTTCCACCTATTTCTTGAGCTTTTTTCATCCAATTTGTGGTGATGATCTTTATATCATCTGTCCACCTAGTTGGTGGTCGTCGTTATCTTTTGTCTTGGTCGCCTTTACATAATCTTTCTGGTATGTCTACCATCCGTCAAGCCGTCGTCATCACCTTGTCCGGCCCAAGCCCATTTAGTCATAGCTATTCTTTCAACTGCATCCGAGGTCGCTATGTTTTCTTATTTGTAGGTTTGGTACTTTATCTCTGATAATAATACCTAACATTGATGTTTCCGTAGCGAGTTGTGTAACTCTTATTTTATTTATTGTTTCTTTTGTCAGAATTAGTGTTTCTGCACGAAACGTAAGAACCGGTAAAACACATTGGTTAAAAACTTTTCCTCTTAAACAAACTGGAATATTAGACTTGGAAATGTTGTTCAATCTACCAAAGGCAGCCCATGTGAGACCTATCCTTCTTTTTATTATAGTTGTTTGATTATCTCGTAAGCAAATATCATGCCTTAAATATTTGTAACTTATTACTTGGTTGATGTACTATGACTTTTAATTTGAATTTTATCATTGAGGTGTTCATTTTAAGACGTTCAATTGTTTTTGACGCTTTATAGAGTGTTTCTAGCATTTTGTAACTTTATCAACTCTATCAGATATTAAAAACGTGAACAGCATATCTTAAATGGATCAGTCTCTTTTCATTTATATTAATTCCCATATTATCATCTTGTTCCATTCGCTTGAGCTTGAGCATATGCTCCAGTACAGATGTAAACAATGTTGGAAGATAGTATCATCCTGTGTAATTTCACGTTCTATTCGGAACTTTTTGGTAACTTCATGAAGCTGAACACAAGCTGTACCAGAGTCGTAGATACTTATCATACCATACTTATCGTACCGTAAAGATGGATAGATTATGTGAGGTTAAGGCCATGCAGTCTCACCTGACTTCGACCTATAGAGATCTTTTGTGCACACTTTAATCTAGTTAAACTCTAGGATGCCAATATTGCTGCCTTGCGTCTGTCCTGGTGTGTTATACCACTGTAATCTAAGTTTCTCTCTGATGTGGCTTTTCGATAGTCTACAGAAAGGTTCTGGACCCTGAAATGGGGTATTAGCCTCTTTTTTGCGACGCTGTCAGCTTCCTCATTTCATGCAATTCCTTTGTGACGCTACACCCACATAATAATTACTTTGTTCCGTTCCTCCAGCTTCTTAAAGGATTGTTTAAAATCTCAAATAAACTTTAACTAACTTTAATAAGTTAATAATTTTATTGCCTGTAATGTCTTGGTTGAGACATTCTTGGCCTGTCCTAAGAATCCAAAGAAATTTTCAAAAAGATTTGAAGGTGGCCAACTAAATCTCCAGATTTTATTATTTTTATCTGTCACAGTTTGTGATTGTAATGTCTTTTTAATATTTCTAAATATTTTTGAGTTCAGAGCATTTATGGTAGATTTCCTATCTGGGAGGCAAATTAATGTTTGTGATGCGGTTTTCTCGTTACAGTTTCGCTTCTTATATAGTAGTCTACTAGTTTTTTCATTGTTTTTAGGAGAAAGGAGGTGAGGCATATCAGGCGATAAGACTTTTCGGTTTGTTCGTAGGATGTTTCCCTGTATTTGGCATAAATACCATTTTGCGTTTCTCTAAGTTTTTGGAATGTGATCTAATACAAGCCTTGCTATGAAAAGCCGCTATAGTTACGGCTGTATTTGCGTGGCAGCCTTTTTGGTGTAAAGTAGGAAATATTCCGTTCTTACTCGGGGATGTACAAGGTTTGAAGTTTTGAACGGCCCATTAGATTTTGTTTTTTATATACATTTTTTCCGCTAGTTGCCTGCTGGATCTATTAACGTCCCTCGCTGCCTATGCCAGCTGGATACTTTGTGGTTCATTTTCTAGTATTTATGTATTGAGAGCCAGAAAAATGAGTCTTTAAAAGCTCTCTAATAGTTTCCGTTAGGCTCTCAGTGTAGTTACTATTTGGCGTTTTGATCAGTCTGATTTTACTTGTGAGATCTGTTAAGAGAACCTTTTAAAGTCGTTTTGCAGAGGCTAATTCTATTATCTCTTTGCGCAGTTTACTCCAAGAGTTTTTCTTTGACTTTCTGAGTTCTTTGTTGTACCCAGTAGAGAAGGGAACTTCTCTAGGAGTCCCAGCTACCTGTACATTTTGCCATATTGAAGAGTTGTGTGACCTTTTTCTTAAGTTTAGCAAACTCTTTGTTCCACCAGAGAACACCCCTACTGGTTGTGTTATGTTTTAATGGACAACTTGTTTCTATGCCTTTATTTTGCCTTTTAAAATTGCCATGAGGCTGTATCTAGATTTTCCTCTATGTCGAGCGACGTATCAAGTTCCTCCATTTCGCTTATTAACTTGACATTGAGGCTTCATTCGAGACATACCAATTGTATATTTTTTGCTACACATGAACTAGTTAGAATTATATTAAGAACTTTTTTTCTAAGAAAAAGGTTTATTACTTCTGTTTGCAATATCTAAGTTCTTAGTAGACATATAGTCTTGAAGGTACTTACACCTGTTATTGATTCCTGTACTACCCCATACTGTGTGTTGTGCATTTAAATAGCAGTCAAGAATAATTGTCTGTTCCTTATCTTGCAACATCCCATGATTTTTTTTATTTTCCCTGGAGGTGGATGGTTTTCAGTCTCTAGGAAATAGACAAGAGCAATAACAATTTGCCTCTTGTCTACTTCTGTTGATAATTCCACTATTGCGGTTACCAAATCTACCGTGATAAATTCTGCAACAGAAATAAATTAATTATTATGTGAAAGCAGTAGCGCTGCTACTTGTATTGTCAGTATTCGTAATATAAAGTAACCTACCAGATTTTATGTTGAGTCCTGGTATTTGACCTCCATTATTCTAGGGCTCCTCTAGGAGACCTCTGCCTTCTTCTAAACACACTGGTAGCTGCTTTTAAATGTTCAAGGTTTATCTGTAGACATTTCAGCCTTTGGGTTATTTTTGTAAGTTGATCTGGTATATCTATGTTTCGTGGACTTTTAGAAGGCATTTGACCGGCTCAAATTAAAAGACGTTATCCACTTACTGTACACAAGAGAGATACCTCCAGGAATAATCTTTAATAAAATATCTACCAACAACAATATGTTATTTGCTTTTATTGTGTTGTATAACAACACAATAAAAGTAAAAGTAGAAGAAGAACTAACCGATCCTATTGAAGCTGGCAGTGAGATAAGACAGGGAGATTACCTGAGTCATCTATGGTTCAACCTGATTGTGGATCAAATAATGAAAAAAGTAAGAACTAAAGAAGGATACCCAATGGGAGAAAAATAACTTAAAATAATCTGCTATGCAGACGACGCAATACTACTCTCTCAAAGTGAAGATGATTTACAACGTATGCTGCACCAATTTAATATAACCGCCAGAAAATTTAACATGTTAATTTCCCCAAAAAAGGCAAAATGCATGGTTACAACAGCAAATGTACTAAGATCTAAATTGGAGCTGGAAGGTCAGATAATAGAACAAGTGATGGAGTTTAAATGTCTAGTCATTAATTATCTAGCTACGAAAAGCTCGAAATTAAAGTGGAAGATTAAGTGAATATATCAAACAGAGCCACAGGATGCCTGAATGAAACAATATAAATAAATAAAAATATCGGGAAAGAAACGAAAGGCAGAATTTACAAAACAGTCATTAGACCAATAGTGACATACGCAAAAGAAACAAAACCTGACACAGAGAGGACAAAAAAAAAATGTTGGAAACAGCAGAGATGAAAACACTTTGAACAATTAATGATAAGACCCTATGGGACAGAGCTAAAAGTACAGATATATGACTTAGATGCAAGGTGGAGAACATCAAGAACTGGGTAAGAAATAGAAGAGTAGCATGGAACGATCGTATAAGCCGAATGACAACAAAGAGAGTAGTAAAGACGACAAAAGATAGTTCTCCAATAGGCAGACGATCAGTAGGAAGACCACGAAAACCATGGAACGAAAACTTACTGGATGCACATTAAAAAACAGGTAGAGTCATCTCTATATAAAAAGAAGAAGATTTGGAGATTTTTAATTTCGTTTTGTCTTTTTTGTCTGGTTTCCCAGATTTTTTTTTGGCCACAAGCTGATCTCTTTGAGTCAGGTCTTTGCTTACTTTGTTATGCGTTGCTTGTTAACTACAATAACAAAGAAAAAAATGTCCATCATAAGATTCAGGAAAAAAGTTGTCACTCAGCTTTTGGACGAGAGTTTTACAAGACCTTCTTCGCCTAATCAAATCCACTAAAAGTTTGTTTTAATTGATGATAATAAGAAAAGAAGATATACAGCTTGCTAACAAAGTCTAAAAAACAGCCATGATTGGAAATATTCACAAACTCGTCACAAATGTAGTGCTTGTAAATTTTTTTATTGCTTCTATTTTTTTTTATTCATAAGTCAGAATTATTAATGCAACAATATTCATTAAAAGAGTTTGTTAATTTTTATTAGTAGCTACTAATAAGAAATATGTTAATTGATTAAAATTAATTATATTTTATTTTTAACAATATGTAATTATTTAATTATGAACTTGTAAAAAAAATCGTTGGCCAAAAACAAATTTTGGATTAACCGGCTATGCTTTACGAGTCCCCATTTAATTAAATACAAACGATGCATTCTTTTCAGCTAGTCTAAAGTGAAAGTATTCTTTTGTATCCGTTTGGATACAGGTGGCATAAATGATCAAAGTTGCCTATTTGTAACTCAGAGGATACAAATGGTGTTTAACGTGTTAAGGTAGACTAAACCCTAAATTTTATGGTAAATATTGAAAATATGACAACGCTAATAGTCTGAAAGGTTAATATTCCTCGGTTTTTTATAAAGTAAAAATAACTTTTTCTTAAACATTAGGGTTTATATTAAATTCGAAATATTACCAAATTCAGAAACTGTATGAAAACTGATTGTTTTTTAATTATCATCTGTGCCGTATTGACCTTTTAATATTATTAAAATACCACAAGAATAAAACCGATACACAATATATTTTTTAAATCATGTTGTACAAAGTTTTTTTAAAGCTCTTACTAGATGGGTACCCACTTTAACACTGTCAATTTCACCACAAAAGTCAGCCTACAACAAATCTTTTAACCACCGCCATAAACTTAATTTTACCCTTCCGTAATAAACAGTTCCTTAACCCTTATTTATCAAACCCTTTTTATGTAATATTGAGTAAAGTTAACACAACTTATATAAACCTGGTAGTTGACTACCTCCTCCGCCTTTAAAGGATTTAAAATATTTATATTTATTGGGCAATTTTACTATTGCCCTGTAGTAAAATAATTATAAATTCCATAAACCCTATAAAAATTTAGATAGAAGGTTATTCGGCACGCTTTGTGATCCCTTGTGATCTTTGGATCCTAAGAAATGATTCTTATCCAAGGGTAGAAATAAACAGAGTCTCTGAAAAATATGATAAATTTTTGTAAACAAATTTAGATTTAAGTAGGTACTGTAGTTATGTTTTTCTACAGAGTATATTAAATTAAACATTTTTTTTTAATTACCATTCTTCTTCTTTATGTGCCGCCTTCTACCTAAGGTTGGCGATCATCAAACGATAGGTTTCTCTGTTTTGTGCCGCATGTATTATGTTCGCAGCTTCTGTTATTTGAAACTTATTCTCTCAAGTTTCTCAGCCAGGATTTCTTCTTTCTGCCCAAACCTCTTCTACCTTTAATCTTGCCTTCCACGATAAGCTGTAGCAGACTGTACTTATCATTAAGGAACACATGGCCCAGGTATGACGCTTTCCTCCTTTTAACAGTTGTTAACAATTCCAGCTCTTTACCCATTCGTCTTAATACCTCTGTGTTGGTCACTCTGTCTGTCCAAGGTATTCTCAGTATGCTCGATACAGCCAAATTTCTAGAGCCGCTAACTTCTTTCTAAATGCTGCTGTTAACGTCTACCCTTCAAACCCGTAAAGTAGCGTAGAGATTACGTAGCATTTCGTGGTAATTTCGTAATAACCATTATACATTTTAAATCTCGGTTCCTTAAAAAAATTGCATCAAACTAATTGAACATGGATTATCATTGCAATGCTTTTAGTTCCAAAAGGAACTTACTTCTGATTTAAATGTTAATACTTTAATGAATTTAAACGTTTGACGTTTGTCGATATCACACTGATATTTATGGCATCTAAATTCAAAACTCACCTCCAATTTGTGGTCAAATTGGAGGTGAGTATATTACAACATGCTTTGAAAGTGGCGTTTTTTCCAAACCCTCATTCCCTCTTTACATTAGTTTCCAAAATTTCCATTTTCCTGACCAGCCAATCAAAAGCGGTTGTACTATACATGTATGTATGTGTGGAGTGGTTTGGTTTCGAACTATGTTCATTAGCCACAGATCTTATTAATGATATATTACTGACTTAAAATTAAATGTACTATAATATCATCATCATTTAGCCCCATTTTCACATCTATTGTTGGATATAGGCCTCCTCCAAACGTCTCCAGTTCTCTCTATCTCGAGCTGCTGCAATCCAGTTTGTTTCTATTCTCTTTAGGTCGTCGGTCCATCGGGTGGGTGATCTGCCTCGACTTCGCTTGTCGGCTCTTGGTCTCAACTCCAATAATCTCTTCGTCCATCTTCCGTCTTCCATTCTAGCAATATGTCCAGCCCACATCCACTTTTGTTTATTGATTCGCAATATAATATCGTCTACGCCAGTTCGTCGGCGTATCTCCTCATTTCTCACGCGATCTTTCAAGGTCAGGCCCAGCATTGATCTCTCCATTCGCCTTTGTGTTACCCTCAGTTTTTCGGCAGTAGCTTTCGTTAAAGTTAGGGTCTCTGCTCCATAGGTCAAGACTGGTTAGATACATTGGTTAAATGCCTTCCTTTTCAGGTGAATTGGGGTATTTGTTTTAAAAATGTCTCTCATCCTTCCATATGCCGCCCATCCCAACGTGATTCGTCTATTTAGCTCGCAGGCTTGGTTGTCTCTGGTTATTCTAATTTCATGACCCAAGTATGTGTATTTATCGATTAATTCTACCTTGTTGTTATTGATCTGTATCTCTTCGCTGGGAACCATATTGGTCATCATTTTGGTTTTCTCGAAATTTCGAATTTCGAATTTCGTTTTCTCGTATGTCATTCAGTTCTTGGAGCATGTCTTTGATCTCTCCCAGATTATCTGACAGAAGCACGATATCGTCCTCAAAACGTAGATGGTTTAATCTTTCTCCATTGATGTATATTCCTTTCTGTTGCCATGTTAGTCTTTTAAATGCATACTCAAGAACGGTAATGAACAGCTTTGGTGACATGGTATCACCTTGCCTGACTCCCCTTTTTATCTTTATTTTATTAGTTGCTGAATGTAGACTTACTATTTTTAAATAGTATGTACTAGTGCGTTTCAATTATATTTTAGCTATTTATGATAAATATTTATTTTTGTTTTTCTGAGAAAATCAATTAAGAGATCATACACTGATTTGCTGAATGAGGCAATTAAACATGATATATTAACTGGACCCGCAATGTGTAGTTTGTACCATTTGAAAAAGAACTTTCTGGATGATCCTATGTGTTTTGTAAATTCGAAAAATATGTGATTTAAGTCTCCCACTGAAGTGTTGCGATAGGCTGGAAAGCAACCACGATGAATTTTAATTCTACACTTGAGTGCAAAATAATCGACTCAAAATTATTTTGCGAAAGTACGTCTCCTGTTTCAATCTAAAAAGTGTAAATGTAAAAATTTTTTAGTGTATAATCGTTAACCTCATTATTGATTTTTAAAAAAGTTTTGTTTTTTGGTGAATCAGATGACGGACCAGATCATTTATTACAAATAAATAATGCAACATGTAGAGAGGAGTTCACAATTTGACTCATAAAAATCTACGTACGCATCAGTTTCCATAGCAACCCACTACTACATCGGTCAATTAAGTTCGGAACTGCATTACAAATGGATACCACATCTCAACACGGATAGTAAATTGATCATTGATTACTTCTAATAGTCCCCTCATTGTGAGACACCCGATATAAATAAATATATGAGTTAAATTTTAAAGCAATTTTCTTTAAATAATTTCTGAATTTAATAGATTACCACATAAACAAGAAGTGTAACAGGTAACTGGCTATCTTCCGCATTAGAAACCATCGCCTTGGAGCAAAAATGCTGGTGATGAGTTTACGGGTCTTTAAAGGATGCTGGGGATTAGTTTGATATATCTCGAAGAGTCTAATAATTTTATGAGGGGCTCTAAAGTGATGAGTTTGTATTTGTCTCTTTATTTACTGTTGAGAAACTTTTTTTCCTAATGGACATACTGTTTTAAAAAAGACGTGACTTCTGAATCAAAATACTCAATAAGTGGTTCAATTATTTTGAATTTATTGTTTCTTTATTATAATTGATTTACTTATATTTATTTATAAAGTTTCAAAATGTATCATTTTAAAACTAATAATCTACAATACGCTATATTACAAAATTCACATTCTTCAAAGTTTAAAAGCATAACTCATACACTTCTTAATATTATTGTTAATTTTTTTGTTTTATTAAAGATAACGAAGTTTAAGAATATTAAAATATATTTTCTTCTTCTATCATAGTTTAAACGCGGAATATCCTCAAATTTAAATGTACACAGTGGCCCTCGAAAACTGCCTGTTTTCTCGATTGCAATTTGCGTTTCCTTATAAGAAATTACAGAATATATAAAGTAGTATATTTATTTGTGCTTCTCTATAGAAAAACTGACCAGGAGTTGTCGTACAGTGTAGCCAAATCTTGTTCACAAGTAGTAATTATAGTCATACAAAACCTGTATTCTTCCACGCAGCGATTATTACCGTCATAAAAATACCAAACAACATGATTTTTTCAATAGTAAAAATTAAGCACAAAATTGTAATAAAATAAATTTTATTTATATGTTCCGTTTCGTTACGTATTTAAATTTATAAAATAAAAATCGATATTTTAAAACATTATTTTTCAATCGTTTGGCAATGTTGGAATTAGCGAGGGAACTCGGTTTTACAATTCGGATCCAGACATGCAGTAAGACTAGTTTTTATAATTTTTTTGCCAAAGAAATGAACGAAGAAAACATTGGTGTTTCTATGGGTAAATAGTGCATGTGTTTTTGTGAGTATATTTTATGTGATAAGTTTGTAAACTTATTGTTGTCAATACTGTTTTATCAATACTGTATTGTAGTATTGATAAAACGTGTTATTGATAATAAGTGTTATAGTTTGTCGTTTTATAGTGAATATTTAGTTATATTCTTTGAAATTATTGTATATATAGTATATATCCAGATTATTGAAATACAATGGACGAAAAACCGAGTTGTTCCAAGAGAAGACAGCAAAATTCTGATGTTGATTCCAAGAATGAAAAGCCGCAAAAGAGACGGAAAATGTTAACGGCCGAAGAGAAGGTAATGATACGAAACGTTTATGAAGGAATTGTCGGCAGAAAAATGGCATTAAACGTTAGCCAAGCGGTCGACATTTGTAGCAGTTTAACAAAAGTATCCGTTAGCTGTATTTATCGTGTACTTAAAAATACATCGGAAAATAAAAAGCAAGAAAAAGGTAAAACTAGAGGTAGGAAAAGCATTGTTTTGGATGACGAGACAAGGAATATTATACGTCGAAAAATTCATTCATTTTATTTTTGGAGTGAAATTCCAACACTGAAAAAAATTTCTCAAGAGCTCGAAAATGATGACTCTTTACCCAAGATATCTCGTAGGGTCTTAATCAGGACCATGCACGAAATGAACTTTCGATACGTAAAACGCAACAGAAAAAGTATGCTATTAGAAAAAAATGAAATTATTCTGTGGAGAAGAAAATATTTAGAAGAAATACGAAAAATTCGCAGCACTGGATGCAAAATATATTATTTGGATGAAACCTGGATTAACCAAGGTTGGAAAAGGTCATACAGTTGGAAAAGTTTGGCAAGATTTAAATATCAAAAGTAAACGCGAAGCATTTATAGAAGGCTGATATACAGGATTAAAAGCTCCATCAGGAAAGGGACGGCGTTTAATCGTCACCCATATAGGAAGTGATACAGGGTTTCTTGATGATGGTTTTCTTCAATTTGAGTCGAAAAAAACAGGTGATTATTAAAGAAATTGAAAGGGAGGATTTAACAATGGCTTACAGAAACGGGGATTGCATACGAAGAATCAATGCTCAAAATTTAGCTCCTTGACATTGCACGGTTAAGGAAAATTGAATATCTTAAATATGCTGTAGATGAAACTGCAAAAGATTATGGTGTCAAAGTTCTGCGTCTACCACCTTATCATTGCGAACTTAATCTCATTGAACTTATCTGGGAGCAAGTGAAAGGAGAAGTAGCACGCAATAACAAAACGTTCAAATTAAACGAAATTAAGAAACTTTTGATTCAAGCAATCCTCCATGTAACTCCAGAGAAATGGGCTAAATGTATAGGCCACATAATTAAAGAAGAACATCGTATGTGGGAACTTGACACTTATATAAAAGTTTTACTAGAGCCAATTATAATTACACCAGGTGGTGAAGATAATGACAGAGATAGCAGCACTGCATCTTCAGGTTTAGACAGCGAATAATATTTTCTAATAGTTTAATAAGAACATCAGCATAAAAAAAACCAAAAACAAAAAAATACGAGAAGAACATAGTAAGTGTGTATAGTGTTTGTGTTTAAACACATCAAACATTATTTTTATTTTGTTTTTATAGAATTTTATTTTGTTTTATAGGATTTTATTTTGTTTTGTTTTATACTGTTTAAGTGTTTTGTTCATTTTATTTAATAAGACAATATGGCTCTTGGCGAACACCCATTTAAAAAAAGTATCGCGCCACAAGACATACCTGTGGGGTGGTATGGAAACTGTCTTAAAATTTGTTTTAAAAAAATTTCATTGTGTAACTCTTTAAGGACGGGTCACGTCAAAAGACGTTTTAGCGTAACTTCCGCGACAGCCGGTTGGTATCAGTAAACTTTCTGCAAAATTACTTCTTTTTTTTAGCTTTTTGTTTGTGGCATTCTGTATTTTTAGGGGAATGTAGGGAATGAGCCACAAAATATTTATTCATATGTTTATTTATTGACGTTTCGATCTCTATATCCAGAGAACGTTTTTAATTATACAAATGATAGTACTATTTATTTTCTATGGCTTTTCGCTTGTCGTTCTGTATTTTTAGAAATGATGTTGGGAATAAGCTACAATATATTTATTCAAATGTTTAATTTACGGACGTTTCGATCTCTATAAAGAGACCGTTTTCAAACATACAAATGACAGATATATTTATTTTTCTATAGCTGCTTGTTTGTGGCATTCTGTATTTTTAGGGAGAAGGTTGGACATAAGCCACAATATATCTATTTACATGTTTAATACATTGACGTTTCGATCTCTATTCCGTTTTTAAAGATAGAAAAAAAAATAAACAATATAAGATTATAAAAATATATAATAATAAACAAATAAAATAAATATAACTATCATTTATATCTTTGAAAGCGGTCTTTGGATATAGAGATTAATATTTGAAAAATAAAATATAATTAACGTTAAAATAAAAGTAAGTGTACGTCACTGGATTTCCAAACAGCTTTCCGCATTTCTGGGTCTTTAAACGATGACTCACTCTCTCAAATAGTGAAATTATACCATAGATAGTTTATACGATAAAGGTTTAAAATACAATCAAATATTGTTGTTTACAGTTTCAACTGATTTTTTCTTTTTCTGTATATTATGTATATTACATATTATCATATACTCTACTTTATTTAAAACATTTATCTATATACAAGTCTACAACATTAAGGTGTCTTTTGCCACAGTCACCCCTTTTTGTTAACTTATGTTTTCAATTAATAGTTTTTTATCGATACCTAATTCCTCTGCTCAGGTTAGTTTATTTCTTTTGATTACATATAGAATTGAAAACTGTACAAAAAGACTGACAATATAATTTTATTACATTTAACGCAAATTTAATTTTAATTATTAAAAGCAGATAATATTCCTTATAAAGGAGTGGTTTTACCCCTATTTGTTTTGTAAAAAAGAAGGCATGGACAAGTGCCAGGTCGGAAAATTCACAATAACGCACATTGTACGATCGATATTTTAATTATAGGTTCAAATATCTTTGCGACCTAGATCAGTAATCGAAGAATTGAATCCATACCAAAAAAATGCTTTCAATTTCTATTCTTCTAACATCCTGTGTACCAAGGACAAGGGGCGTATAAGCCGTAAACTTAGATCTATCTTAATAATAATACCCAGGTAATTTTTGTTAATCTTGAACTAGATTTATTTTACCATGTTAATATTAGGAACATTAAACGCGAATCAAATTAAATACTAAGAATTAAATAAAAAAAATATAGCAAATGTATTTATAATATGATTGATTGTGACTTGTAGAAAATACAAGGTATTATCCTTAATAAAAAAATCAGTCATTAAGAAATGAAGAATTAGAAAATAAAATAATTAGTTAATTAAAAATATTAAAAACTTACACGACATAAATTAATATACCTACTAACAGTTTCAGAACAATATTTATATCAAATAATTTTATATTACAGTTGTAAATGCATATTATAGTCGGTTCGCTTTATTTACGCGGGTTTCGGATTAAAAATTTTATTGTAAGTACCCAGTTTTAATTACCTGCTCTTTGGGGAAATATCAACTGGTCAAATGAAATGAAAAATAATCCATAACTTTTTTTAATTAAATATTAATGGAAAATCTTTTATACAATTGACAGTATAATAAGGAGAATTACTTCATTAATGGAGTCTAATGTGGATAATATAAACCTAATAATAATTTTATATTACACTTCACACAGAAAATATGGTCTATGTATATTTGTTCCATGGAGAGAATTTCTAATGAAAAATAATTTATCATCAAAAATATCATAATCGTCATCATCATCACTGTCATCACCATTAATTGTTATTATGATTGGACTTATTTCGTTTATTTTATTTTCACGAGTCCACCAATCTTCTATTAGTTTCTCGCACTTGAATATACAGTTGCACCACACTTCTGGAGTTACAATTGAAAGTGCCTTTCGCCAAGTTTCCCGAACTGCGTCGTCGCTATAACCGTTAGGCCCAATATGGTTGTCATAATATTGTTTTGCTATTCCCTATATATATTCGATGGGATTAAACTGGCAATGATACGGTGGCAGACGTAAAACTTGATGACCGTAACTTTCAATAATCTGATCCACAACAAAGGTTTTTGGTTTTGCGTGGATATTTGCCAAGCGTAATAATTATGATTTTAAAATATCTTATGTAAATGGTATATGTTCCATTGTCAACCATTCTTTAATTTTATTAACAGTCCAAGAATTCGTTGGACTTTTGTTTAATACTTCAGAATGGTAAGGTGCATTGTCTAAAATAATTACGCTGGGCTCAGTTAAACCTGGGTAAAGTGTAAGTTTTTCATGTAACCATTTTACAAACATTTCTGTGTTCATATTATCGTGATAGTCACTTGATTTTGATTTAGATGAAAATATTAAATCAGCACCTTCTATAAAACCCGATTTCCCTCCTGCATGTAAAATTATGTGTCGCTTCCCTTCTCCATCAGTATGTTTGATATACTTTACGTTATCATCTTGCCATATTCTCTTGGTTGCACCCCTAGAAAATATCCATGTTTCGTCTAAATATATAAAATTTGCCCTTTCATCTTTTAATTTAGAATATTTTCTTAGAAAGTTAATTCTTTTATGCACAACAGAACTTGTTTCACAAAGGGCTTTTCTGTTATCCTCCTTTTGAAATTTGAAACCCAAATTATGTATCACTTGCCATAGACTTGTTCTGCCAATTTCGTCAAATTTTCTATCTTTTAATTCCGAGAGAATTGTATTTAAGGTCACATGTTCCTTGTTGGCTCGCATTCGATAAATGGTATCACGAATTTCAAATTTTTTTCCATCTGGAATATCTTTCGTTTTCAATAATAGGCGAGTTTTTCGGCGATCTTCTTTCGGCCGTTCATTATTGCGATTTTGTAATACTCCTCTTAGTTTGGTTTCACTAATTCCTAGAGCATCACATACGCGTTGTTGAACAGACATTACAGATTTTAAAGGACCGCCATTTTCTTTTTCATCCGTAAAATACTTATGTACACTACAAATTAGACTATCTACATCTAACACACGTCTAGGCATTTTTAAATATTTCCACCAAACATACAATGTCAACACTGGCAAAGAATCAATTCAACTGCAATATTGTAACAAATTTATACCTACCCTAATGTTATTTTAATGTATTTTAAAATATGACCATTAATGCAGTTTTTACCTAATTTTCTGGGAAGTCGTTTACTGCAACTGGTTATCAATGAGTCATTAGCATAATTTTGTTAATCCGAAACCCGTGTAAATATAGCGAACCGACTATAGCAGAGTTTTTATCGCAGAAGATTACTAAAGCACGTATTACAAGCAAAATGTGTTTTTTGTACAATTTTTTTGTAAATTCCGGCTATTTCTGTCTTTTTTTAATTGTATGGTACTACCCATGATGTTATTCATTTAAGTATTACTAAACCGTTCTATAATAGAATTTTGGGTAAATAATAAAATAATAATGGTTTGTTTACAATACATTTCTATGAAAATTCCTGATCGAGACTTGAGGCTTAACTATTAAGAAATCATTAACCGTTTTCCCTTTTTTATTAAATAATTCTCAGTTATAAAGTCGGTTATGGTACCAGATTTTAGTCTTGTTGCGTATGTTGATAGCAGAGTTGGGTCGGATACTGAAAAAAAGTATCCGGATACCGGATACGGATACTCAAAATGTATCCGGATACTTTTTAAAAAAGTACGAATACTTTCATTTAAAAATGTATTCGGATACAAGTATCCGGATATTTTTTTCGGATTCTTCCTAGGATACTTTGAAGGATACTTTTTTTTAAGAAGGACATAAATTATTAGTATTAGAACTATGTGATGTGCATGTAGGTACACTAAAATAAAATTATAAATATTAAGATGTACTTTATTATAATCCGAAAAATAATTTCTTCTAATTATACAGGGTGCAAAAAGGAGTTCTTGAAAAGAGAGATATAGAAAATATAAAAAAATAAAAAATGTAAGTAATTAATTAAACAAAGTACTTAGGAAGATTTATAACTGATTAGGTAAAAACAAAGCTCCATTAGCTATATAATATATATTATAATGGTGACGAGTACGAAAAATGGGATTTAACATATTAGACACATCTGAATTGAAGGGGTGGCAGTGTTGTGCCTACGTTAGGTGCATTATCGGCGGGCGATAAATATTTAAAAGTATCCGAATATCAAAAAAACTATCCGGATGCCGGATACTTTAAAATTTGATCACGGATACGGATACCGGATACAAAATTTAAAAAGTATCCGGATACAGCTTTCGGATACATAAAAAGTATCCGGATATTGTATCCGGAACAGAAGTATATGGATACTACCCAGCTCTGGTTGATAGGCACATTTTAAAAAGTTTTAGACGTTTGTTGGGAAAGATGCCTCTAAGTTATGTAAGTTCATGGATCGGACCATATTCGGAACTTTCTCTAGAAGGGGATGGAGCATTTTGTAAACCGTAAGGCAAATGGTTAAGTTTATTTTTTCTGCCACTTCCTTATCCCTTAACTAAATTCCAAAGCTATATTAAAATTCTAATTATTATTAATTTTTTTTTTAATTCTTAGACTTCATGTAGTAAAAGTACTTTATTGACTAGCATTGTGGAACGCCCACATAATAAATGTAATTTGGAAAAATTAAATTCTTCTAAGTTAGTCCAAATATCTATGCGATATAGCTTAAGCAGTTTAAAAAAAAAAGAAGGAAGTCATATTTAAATTACCATAGTTTAAAGTTCTTTTTTAAAAACATTTTAATAAATCCTTATCTGAGGAGTGTACGTTAAGAAAACAAACTATGGAAACATGTTAACTGTTAAAAAACTAGTTATTTCTTATATATTTAATAAGTTCATTGTAGAAGTTTGTATCGTAGTATTCGGATATTTTTTAGCTAAAGATTTAATTTTATCATTTAATAAACCTTCTGTTTTTTCAATATATTCGGTTTTATTCATGGCTACTGTACACCCTCCCTTATCTGATTGCAAAATATAAAGATCTGAATGTGAATTTAAGAATTGTTCATTTTTTTTAAATCCTCTGTTTAATACACTGGGATGTTCTTTATCTGAATGACTTAAAAGTTTGTAACGACATTAGTAACCCTTGCTCTTAATAAGTACTTAGATGTGTCCGGTATTTCATCTATTATATTTTCTACATCTGCCAAAAAATTAACAAAAAATTAAACAGAAGGTTTATAAAATGATAAAATTACATATCTTCAGCTAAAAAAAAATCCAACTAATACCATACAAACTTCTTACAATGAACTTAAAATATATGAGAAATAAATCAAAAATTTGCCAAAAAACTGACAATATACAATTCATCTCGTCTCAATTTTTACTGCTTATGAAAAATTCATAAAGAAGGAATACCACTTATAACCATTGTAAGCTCTATTACATATGACATACAAATTTCTTGCATTCGCAAAGAAGCTTTTGACGAAGTGAACCACTACCCTTGAGTGCAAAAAAATCGACTGAAAAGCGAGATTTGGGATTATACCTTTTGTTTCAATGTTACATTATTTGGATAACACATTATAAAAACAATATGAAATACAGAGTTTTTTAAGTAATTATCACTGGAACGAACGCAAGAAAAATGTTATGAACAAAGAAATCATCTTACAAAATTAATTTCTTTATTTTTAAGTATATAATATTACTACCTCTACTCCTATTTACACTTTCTAGTCAATTTTATATTCATCATTCAGCACAGCTCTCAATTCCATCATGCTCCCTGGTGCATGATATCTGTCCTGAAACCTTTGTTTAAGCTCATCTTAAACACGCTATATTAAATTTAAATCCGGGCTCAAGGCAGGCCAATTTATTGTAGGTATGCCGATCTCAGTCAGATAGGTGGTGGTGACTCGTGCGGTATGGCATCGTGCATTATCGTGCATTAAAATAAAGGCATCACCAATTAATCCTGCAAATGGACCCACATGTTTCTCCAAAATGTCTCTGATATAACGATCTGCCGTTAAATCTCCTCCACACCCTCCACCAAGCACGAAAACCAACTCGGTTTTTTCATCCATGAAAATGCCTGCCCAAATCATATGTCGTATACAACATTAAGCAAATCGCTCTCCTGGCCTTCCATAGACTCGACGCCTCTTGTCGTTTCCGTGTAGGCAGATTCCGTGTAATACCTGATTCCATTTGCCCGTAGCTGCCCTTTTTGGTGTCTTGGTGTCAGGTTGGCTGCCTTCAGTCTCCTTCTGACTATCCAAACGCTGGTAATCATACCTCTCACCTCGAAACGTACTTTCGCAAAATAATTTTAAGTCTATTATTTTTCACTCAAGTGTATAATACAAGGGATATATTTTCGTTTATTAGTTATGTCAGAGAGTTGGTTCTATTGAAGTATTACGTTTTAATTAATCTGGTTATCAACATTATAAAATTAAAATGGAATTTAATTCTACAATCTCTTAAAATAGATTTTTATAACTTCTAAGATATATTTTTGACAACACCTATTTTAGTTTTAATGATAAATTCTGCCGTCAAATATTTGAAGCTATTGATAGTCCACTCAGCCCTAATAGCAACTATTATCTTGGATAATTTACTTGATACCGTAATTCCACTAGACTAGGTAGACTACCTTATTTGTTTTGTTCCTTCTTCACAAATTCAAAACAACTTAAACATTTTCAGTACTTTTAATAAACATATATAGTTTACTTTAAAGATTGAAAGTGAATGTTCAATATCTTTTCTAGGCACAAGAATAATAAGAACTAAGCAAAACAAATTAACGATTGATTGATATCAAAATCTAACACAATCTGGAAGATATTTAAACTTATTTTCAAATCAACCAACTCTTCAAAAGTTTAATACAGTAATTGAAATGAAAAGTAGGGTAAGCGTAGGCTAAGGTAATATTAGTAACGAAAAGTTTATGAACAGAAACTTAAACTTGCTATTAAACATCTTTGAAAATAATGAATACCCAAAACATATCCTCGAAAAACTGATATTTAACTGATACCAGAGCAGTACAGACAATTCAATATCAAAAACTGCCATTGTGAAAGATTTTAACCCCTTCTGTGACTAGAATATTTAAAGAATTTACTAATATAAAAATTGTTGACAACTGTTTTTTTTTTCAAAAGTAAAAGACAAGACTCCAACCCTTTATAACAGTAATGTTATCTCCAAGTTGCCTTGTTCGGATTGTCAAAGCTGTTATGCCTGTTAAACTTCACTATGAATCAAACAGAGAATAACACAACACAAAAGTGACTGCACAAAAAAGAAAAATACGTGTGCGGCAGTTGACCACCATTTAAAAACTGAGTCTACACAAATGTCAGGATCTTGGTAAGGAAATTGTTAGAAAAATGATTGTTTTTGGAAATATGCCACATAAAAAAAGAGTCAATAAATTACAAGGCAGACACGGCACAGTTAGGCAATATGTACTGTAATATTCTACATAATTTAAATTAATTTTGAACCTAAGCTTAATTTAAATCTAACCGGATGCCATCATCTCCTTTCTTGAGACAATTTGGCTTTTTTTCAATGTCTATGATTACTCAAATAATTCTTGGTTTTATGAAAGCGGATGAGGGCTAGGCTCTGGAGTTTTCAAAATCAATTTTATGACCTGCATGAATATGGCGTTGATCTACATAGAGCTGAAATTAAATCGGAATTGAGAACTGAAAGGGAATGTTCATAAATCCTATTTTGGATTCCACGATTTGTTTGGCCTATATAAGATCGGGAACACTCTGCACAAGAAATTTCATAAACTCCGTGTTGTTCATTTTTAATATTGTCTTTAATTGATCGAACAAGAAATGAAAGTTTTTGTTGGGGAGTAAATATTGTCTTTATTTCTATTGATTTAAGAATTTTGTCGATTTTGTCAGTAACACCTTTGATGTAAGGAAGAAAAGCTTTCGTATGATGAGATTCTGAGTCTTTGGGTTGAGATTGAGTGGAAGATTGATGTCTGTGGATGCTCCTATTAATATTATTTTTGCGGTAACCATTTTGGATGAGGGCTCATTAATACCAAGGGTATTAATGACTGAATGACAAAAGATGACCGTGGTTAATGACTGAATTAATTTGTGAAGGTAGATGATCAGAGTTGACATGCAAGTAACGATTGATATGGATGGGTTTTCGATAAACAGAGTGAGTGATAAATAACGAATTTTGGGTAGGTCGTATATTCAAGGTGTTCTGAAAGACTTTTCACGAGGAATTAGATATTATTTTATGTCAACAGGAAGAGAGGTTTTATTGATAATGGCTTTTTTGTTTTCTCTAGATAGGTTGTGTTGTTATATTATTAGGGATTGGTCTGTAGTCTGGAGTAATAATGAGATTTAACAATTTATTAATTTAAGAAGAAGTGTTTAGGATGGAGGTCTCTTTATCGGCAGGAAGAATGACTAGATTTGAATTTGACTGAAGTTCTTTCAGGGGTTTTTCTGTAAGTGGCTATTGTTCAGAGCAGGAGGCTTTGAGTTTCTAAGAACTCTAGCGATGTCTTGTCTAGTTATTTCAGCACCTTCGGAAGGTAAACTGAAGATGCCTTCTTTAGTTTGACAGATGATTGTCTCAATTGGAATGTAAGTAACAGAGTAATGGAAACCTTCTGCTAAAGCTTGAGTAACAATGGTCGAAATAGGGGTATCAGAAAAGTTTTGAACCACTGTAGCGGGTTTTTAAGTTGTAGGTTTGAAATTTGTTCGGCAATTAGATGCGCTAATTTGCGCTTTTGAGTTGCAGTCTTGGATTCGAAAGTGTCTAGGATTGTCTGTGTGTTGATATGGTCGAAACTGTCTTATAGTATAGGATTTACATTGAAAGTATAAACAGATGATCATAAATTGAAAATATTGATATTTGTGGCATCTAGTTTTCGACTAGTGGAATAGCTTCACGTAGAAGCGAAAAACAGGTCCTCTAAAAATTTGGGAGATAGAAGATGAAGAAGTAGATTATTCAAGTTTTAGAAATTTGGGAATGGCATTATGGTCTCAGCAGGCTTTAAGAAATATTAAATTACAAAGAAGGTCATTTTACGTAGCAGCAGATTGCTATATGATTTAGTGAGCTGGTAAAATTCCTCCCCGTAGAGGCGAAAAAAATATTCCAAAAGATTTCCGCAGTTGGTACAATTAAACCTAAAGTTAAGATTAATACTATTACAAGAATTACTATTAAACTCAACAGGCTTCTGGTTTGAACCGCGTCGATTATCACCTCCTTATTTTTTAAAATAATCTTTTTTGAAAACGATTTCTAGAGAGGAAATCGAATCGTCAAAAACAAACGTGAAATCTAATTTCTATTACAATCAATTGTGGTTCAATCCCATATAAATACAATATTTAACTTCACTATGCCACAAGAAAACAAACAGTTTTAGCATCTTTCTATAAAAATGTGTTAGGGAAGCCCATCCTGTATCTTAGTATCTTAAAATATGGTTCTTCATTTAAAGTATGAGATTTACTCTAATATGTTCTTAAATTTTAATATTTGCAAAAGCAATGATTGGCAAATAGATAAGACGCCAAGCGAAGATACTAAGAAACGATAGATGCAAAAAGAATAGGTGTTAAGGCATCATCTGCAAAATAAAAAAAGTGACAATAACTCAAAGAGAGACCATAAGGATAAAACAATTAATTTTAGAACACAAAATGTCGACAAATGAAATAGGATACAGTCACTATTAGAGGTGTGCTTATTAGTTCTTTTAGACCAACTAGTTCAAGAGAACTATTTCACAAAAATGAACCAGTTCAGTGAACTAGTTCGCGAAAGAACTATTTGTGGGACTGAAATCGAAATCCAACCCTAAACTGGTTGCCAGATGTCTCGTCTCAATCATCACACAAGCTCGGCGCCGGCCGCCCGTTTCCTTCGGTTTTCAGTCAGTCTTTCACTACCGTACAAGTAGTTCGGGTTCGGAACCATTTCTTTCGATCGTATATTTAGGTTTAAATGTTTTAAATTATTATATGATTAGTTAGTTTTTCTTTATATTAATTTATTTTCTTAATTAATCCCAAAAGATGAGTAACAGACGAAATAAAAGTTTTAATGGGATCATTTCGAGAAAAACAATAAAAATCAAAAATCTGCAAAATGTAATTACTGTTCATGTGATATTAATTAGTATTGCAAGTGGTTCACTGGGCAAATTATCAAGACAATGAAACACCCTGCTATCAACCTCAAATATCTCAATGTAGACAGATATATAGAAAAAGGACCCGAAAAATCAGAAAATGCTTTCAAGAACCTCTACCTTCAAGGTCAAAATCAGTTGCGCTAGTAGAACAAGCTTGGGAAGATAAAGAGAAAGCAGTTATAATTCTTAAGAAAAAGCCTGCTCCTACTCCCCTTGTTTCTATCAGGGACTATGTAATTAGACCAGTTCCCAGTAAAAAAGATAGAAATTTGGATTTACAGTTAGTTAGGATGATTGTCAAAGAGTACCAGCCTATCTCTAAATAGTGGAGCATAGCGAATTTAAAAAGTTTGTCAAAATGCTAAATCATGGATATTCTTTGCTCACAAGGAAAACCAAGTCTTATACCAAATCTATATCTTTCAGAACTAGAAAAGTTAAAAAACCGTTTAAAATTGCCAGTGCTGTGAATTTAACAACAGACTTATGGACCTCTGTTAATAACGAGAGTTTTATTGCTGTTACGGTTCATTTTTCAGTGAGGATTTTCAATTGTCTTCGGGTTTATTAGATTGTGTAAATTACGGTGAACGACATACTGCTGAAAATTAACCGAAATTCAGTCAGTCCATCCCATTCACAAAATAATAAATATATGATCTCATTCGTTCCTTATTTTCTTCTTTAGAAGTTGAGACACAATTTATAATGCAAATCGTTTGCAGTGAACTAGATCTATGAAAATTAATTATTTCGATTAGTTCAGTTGAAAGAATCGTTCATTTGAACTATTTCGATAGTGAACACTACACATCCCTAGTCACTATGAAAAACGTTTCGTTCTATCATTACTTTAAAATAATATACTACTTAATTAGGATATGCTCAGGATACACATAAACGGTATAACACACAGGCCTACAATCTACAACACTATATTATATTATTTATTAATATAAAATTACATTACATAGATTATCTCACATGTTTGCAATTTATATATTGTTTATATTGCCCATCAATTTCTCTTCATATGAAAACATAACGGCATTGACCTTATTACGTATTAAACTGCTTTACCTGTAATAACAGCATTTCGTATTGTTCGAACGCAATGATTTTAATTGTGGATACTGTAATTTTTATTATATTGCTGTTTCATGATATCTCCCATAAATGTCAAGTAAACCATTTGAAGGTCAGTCTTAAGAGCGTTTTAGTCTCGTTCCTAAATATTGCACCAATTGACGGGTGATATTAGTTTATAAGTAAAATAATAGATATATTCATATATATATATATATATATATATATATATATATATATATATATATATATATATATATATATATATAGAAAAAGTAAATGTGAGTGAAAAATAAAGATAAAATTAATGGCATGTCTCCGCAAACAGAAAAACAAAACTTCTGTTGGATACTGCGTTTTATGCTGGTTTGATGTCACGTTCATCTACAGGCCTTGGCTCTACATTGAAAGAATAAATAGATGACCACATGTTGAAAATATTCATATTGGTGACATCTAGCTTTCCTCTAGCGGAATAAATAGCTTCACGGAAAAGCCTGAAACTGGTCTTTCTAGGAATTTGGGAGATAGAAGAAGAAAAAGTATGGTGTTTTGGTTTTAGAAATTTGGAAATGACGTTATGGTCTCGCCAGGCTTTAAGGAATGTTAAAAAATCACAAAGAAGACTTAAAATTCGACAGAAGTCGTACTTACTGATGATTCAAATATGTGGTGGGTCTAGAATAGTTCATCGGATCATGACGTATGATATATCATTGGACAAGAGAAGTTGAGAAGCAAATATGGTAATACAGAAAAATATACATGGCGGCATCTCCGTTGTTATTAGAGCGTGTGATTTGTTAAATGAAAGGGGAGAAAATAAGAGAATATATTAAGATAAGAATAACGACAAGAAAAAACAAATAAGACGACTACAAAACGGCACTACGCAGTATCTTCATTATTAATAAGCGTATAGCGACATTTGAGATATCATAGGGCACTATGGATAAAAACAGATTTACTTTTAGACAAATTTTGATTTATTGACTTAAAAAAAGAGGCCTTTAGCTAAGTACAAAATAAACAACTGGCCGAATCCTAATATGCGATATAGAAAATGAAAGGGGAGAATATAACATATATATTAAAATAGAAAAAACAAACAGGGCGACTACCAAAAGGTAATTACGCAACACCTCCGTTATTAATGAATAACGATATACATATGCGATGTATAGCGATTTACGAGATATCACATGATACTATGGATGATAATATACACTAAAAAGTAGTTTAAAGAGTACAGATCATTCTTTATTGTTACTTTACGTGCAACAAGTTTATTATAAATTATTAAATTATTAAAAATTTAATTAGTGACTGCAGATGGCAATTGATTGGACCTTCCGTCAAAATTACTAGGTTATTATAACAGTACATTTTGATTAGTTATTTTTTAACATAAAAAATATTATTCACATTAAAAATTAAAAAACAAAAAAAAATTTAAGCTATAAAAAATTATTAAAAGTCCACTGATAAATGCATAGGCTTTTTTAACTGTTATGCATTTATCAAAAGTTCTTAATCTATGGCCCTCAATATTTTGTTCGAGCAACATTTTGTATCCCCACGTTTAATTTTTAAAATACTGTACCGTTTTTAAATAAAACTATTAATTAATTAATTTATATTAATATATTTGTTTCTAAATTTACAGCACGAAAATATCTTACCAACTAAACTTAGCTAATATCGGAGCTACTTAATATAAAAGTTATTATGTACTAGAATATTTTGGAATAGTCCACCTCCAATTCGTTTGTTTGACGGGTCGATCTCTCCCGCGCTCGATACATCTCTGAAAGCTTCTCGTCGTCTCGAGATGCAACCGTTATATGGGTTACGTCGAATGCATATTCGTAACAATACCAACAGTGGCCAGTAATAGATATTTACCTTATTACCTTATTTATAATTTTTAACTTATTTATTATAAAAGTTTTACATTTCAGTTTAATATCTCGTTTATTTAATATTACTTAAAATGTTCACAGATGAATTGTTTCTAGGAGTAAACGATCCCAATTTTTATGCCCTCGAAAATTAGTGTAGATTCGACGTCCCCATCGGCACCCGTATTGGCCATGCCTCTGTCAACAACAGTATATTCGTATAAGCGGAAAACCGGCTAAGAAAATACTTACATAGACAGACAAAAGACAGAGATAGAGAACCCAGTCCAATTGTCTTCAGTTTGGTGATGGATGAGATCATAAAAGAGGTTAAAACAGCAGAAAAATTTAATATAGTTATATATCTATTGTAAAGACATAGTCAGTCAATATTAACAGAGAATCTAAGAGTACATGCTTGTGGCAAAAAACCAGTGCTGAGTAAGTTCATCATCATCTTTGGTTCTACAACCCTGTGTGGGTCTTGGTCTGTTCAAGAATTAGTCTTCATTCCCCCTATCTTTCGCCCTGGCTTTCCAATTTTTGACCCCTAGATTCCTTAAGTCATCTTCGACTTGAGTTTTAAATCTAGATCTTGGCCTGCCTGTCTTCCTGGTTCCTACTGGCTCTTGATATAATATCTGTCTTTGGGGATCTAGAGTGTCCATTCTTTCAAGGTGTCCTAGCCACCTAAGTCTATTAATTTTAATAGACCGGACGATGTTGCATTTTTCATAGCATTGATACAACTCAAAATTGTAGCGCCTGCGCCATATCTCGCTTTCTTGTACTCCTCCGTATATGTGCCTAAGTATTCTTCTTTCAAAGCGGCCTAACAGTTCTTCGTCGCTTTTTACCATAGTTTATGCCTTTGACGCGTATGTCAGAACAGGTTTAATAAGAGTTTCATATATTAGTATCTTGGTTTTTCTGCTAATTATGGGTGATGCTAAGAGCTGCTTTAGTCCAAAATAAGCTCTGTTCACCAGGTATATTCTCTTAATTTCTACGCTTACTAGGTTGCTGTTATTTAGTTGTGTTCCAAGATATATAAACTCCGAGACCCCTTCGAATGTGTGAATCTGGTGACAGATCTTGTGTTGCCGCTATTTGTGTGCTGTTCGTGACCTTCATGTATTTTGTTTTGGATACGTTGACCTGCTAAGTAAGTTATGAACTTTAAATATGTAGAAGTCAACATTATCAGTAGCACAAAGCTAAACAATAAAGTCAAAGTACAGATTGAACTTCAAATAGAACTTCAGTGATACCTGGATACCTACGTAACATTATTTCGAGCAACAAGGCCATGAGCATAGGAAGTGAGTAAAAATATATACGTCCTGTGTAAGTCCAGTAATGAGACCACATGTGAAACCTCCAAGACGGTGGTACAGAGCCGGCTAAACAAGACTAGTTCTTAATTAAAAAAAAAAAAGAAGAAGGTGAAGAAATAAAAAGTTCATTAAATATTGTGAGAGCTTATGACTTGACGAAAACATAGTGGAGGTTAGACAATAAGTTACTTGACTGTAGTACGACCAGTGTGGCATTCACGGATTCCAGAGTTAAAAAATCATGAGTATGATCCAAGGTGGACTAATATAGGGTAGCCAATTCCACATAAGAAAAATGACAAAAAGAATAATGGCAAAAATAACGATGATAGAAAAATACTCTATCCCGACATGATCATCATTCTCTTTGCCTTTATTCATTGTAGTGCCAGCTTCACTGATTACATTTCTCGGTAGGTATCTTGTTGGGTCATATCAATATCAATTCCCTTTAATGACATGTCCTCTATCAGTGTTTCTCACCAGGTCTTCTTTGGTATTCTTCTTCTACTCCTTCCAAGAACTTGTCACCCGTGATATTCTTCATCCGTGCAAAACACTACATTTTAACAATATACTAGAAATAGTTGTCGTGTATGCTTTCTTGTAAGAATGAATTAATACATAACCTTTTAATTTGTAAATAAAAAGTTAGTAATAATTGGTGGAATAGCAAATTATATACAAAATCCAGTCTAACATAAGTGCGAAACTGGTACTACTGCAATTCTATATCACAAATTACATCAATTAAACAAAAATTAATTCAGTTGTGTACTAGTTGATATAAGATATCGACGATGGATTCAACTCATTTAACAATATTTTGTGCTGTGGTTCTTTTATACGTCGGATGTCAAGGTAAAATATACTATCGAATCACACTTATTGTTAAGATGCAAGATCAATTATGCAACTTAATTCTAAATAAAATTATGAATAACATGAAACAATAGACCTTTAGTAACTGTATATACCATTGATTTCTTACATGTTCATTTCAAGAATATTACTTGGAATCCAATTAAAAGGTTACATCTGTTATATTTGATTAACATATTTTGTATATATAAGTTGATTTTATTTATAATTAATGAATTACTACTTTCATTTGATTCATTTTAAATCTTTAAGACTGTCTTAATAAAGAAAAGATAAAGGATAAAATGGAAGAGCTGATCTTCTATTGACTGGTACCATTCTACATTTTTCTCCATCCATTAAGAGTGTAGAAATAAACAGTTACCGAACAATACCCTAGAAATGTGTTAAATAATTTTCGTTATTATGATAATGATGATAACATTTCGGAGTGGTAAATTTTATGACGTTTTCTGTTTCGTGTTTCCAACTTCATATAAAAGGATTTTTTTCTCAGCTGATTTTTCAGTGTTTTTAAGACAAGTAATTATCAATGTAGCTTTTTAAGTAAAGTAGTGGTAATTTATTTTAATTTACTTAAATGCCTTACAAAAATAAATGCAATTTACTTTTCGGGTCTTGTTATACTTTTTATGTATACCATAATTAATATTATAATGGTTCTGAGACTGTTTTCTTATCTAAGTTAAATGTCTAAAATAAATATTATGGTTGTGTGTGTGAGAGAGAGAGAGAGAGAGAGAGAGAGAGAGAGAGAGAGAGAGAGAGAGAGAGAGAGAGAGAGAGAGAGAGAGAGAGAGAGAGAGAGAGAGAGAGAGAGAGAGAGAGAGAGAGAGAGAGAGAGAGAGAGAGAGAGAGAGAGACCACTTTGCCACAGAAAATTGTGTGTTTAAATGTTTAAATTTGTTTAAATTTTTATTTTAGAACCGTTTATAAACTTGATTAGAATATTATATATAGATTTGTCAGAATAAGATAACAGATTGCTGATGTTAACTGGTAGGCTAATATTGAGATCAATTAAACCTAAATATAGGCTTCGAGTCTGTTCTCTATGATTATAACAATCGAAAAATAAGTGGTTCAAATCTCCGACAGATTTACCATCACAAGGACAGAAAGGAGTTTCATAGATTCCAATCATATGCAGATGCTCTTGAAAGAGGCCATGGTTAAGTTTTAACCGGGTTATTAACGAAGAGTATACTTTATTATAGTTAAAATTAAAATGGGGAATATTTTTTGGTAAGCATGGATGAATAGAAAAGTAATGGTTTCTTGAAGTCTTCTGAACATCTTTATATTTTGACATCCATCTTTCCCTGCCAATACTTCTGATAATAGAAAAAAGATCTTTAGAGTAGTAAAAATTTGTAATTTCGGATATCTCAGATGTATTTTTTGCCATACCATCCACTAATGCGTTTCCAATTACTCCATTGTGTCCTTTAACCCAGAGTAAAGTAACGTAGCCATGGATGGCTACGAATAGCTTGTAATACTGCCTGAGAATCTGATACTATTACAAATATTATGGTTATAATGAAAACTACACTTTTAACTACTATGTGACGTTTCGAATTCCACTCCGGAAATCGTTTTGAAAAAAGATTATTAAAAAAAAATGTGCGAAAAATATAACCAAAAATTGTTAAGCGGATTATGGTTTTTAAAACTGAACGGTGACTTACTTGGCCTCTACCTTGTAGACGGTAGTCATGCTTTTAGTAAAAAAAAGGGGTTTGTCTACAGTAGGCGGTACTTAAAATTTTAAAAATATTTTTAAAATTTATTAAAGTAATTTTATTATTTAATTACCATTTTAATGGGAATAAGCCACAATTGAAGTTTTAAATAGTTAAAGTTTATTGACGTTTCAATTTCAACTTCGGAAAGTGGAACTTCAAAAACTTCGTTCTCAAAATATCGGTATTTTGAGAACAATTTCCAAAGTGGAAATAGAAACGTCAATAAAATTCAATTGTAGCTTACTCCCAATAAAATAGTAATTAATTTAAGATGCCACAAGAAAATAGCTACAGAACAATTATTTTATTATTTATTCATTATTTATATTTTAAACAAATTACATTATATTAAAAGAATTTTTTTTATTGCTACATTGCATGTTTACAATCTACTTTATACACAGAGTAATAAGTAAATAGTCTGTAAGTAAATTAACGTGAGTTAGGTATAGTTTGTTTCACGAAAAATGGTTGAGTGCTTAATGGTTACCTGAGTTGATCCTATTGTGTATACAAGAGTCTCTCAATAAACTATCAAAGTACACAGGGTGGCACTTCATGTCCTCGGCCAATGCGTCACAAACATATACTTTTTTAATAGAAAATGATTTTAACACTTCTAACAGTTCATTTTTTAAATAACTTTCTTCAAAATATATATCGTTTTCTAACAGGTAGTTCAACAAGTCCTCTTGTAAGTAAATAACTATTTATTGTTTTTACGATTTCTCTAGCGTCAGCAGATAAATGCTTTTTCTTTGCTGGAACACTGGAAGAAGCACCATCAATGTTTTTCCACGGACGCCACATAATGCTGTTTTATAGGTATAAATAGGTATAACACTGGTAACACTTGTAACACTTTCAACTAAATGAAACAAAATGTATATTTAAAAATTGTTAAAATGTTTACAACCTTATGAAATAAAATGTATTCTAATCGTTTTTATAATTTTATACGATTTTTTAATCGTTTTTATATTACCAGGAATTTATTATACAAACAAGATAACGACACTCTATAGTAGCTTCAATTTTACCTGAATACTTACCTGCTCAACTAATGTTGACTAAGCTGGGGTACTGGCGGTCGAGTTTTATTGCAATCATTAAGCACTCAACCATTTTTCTTGAAATAAACTATACCGTCTAGTATTATTGCGGTAGGTCTTCTGGCCATACTCTCTTCTATAATCTTTCGGCAAATAGTTAAGTAAATAAATTATTTATTAGTTCATTGTTGTACTCAGTAATGCGATGTTTATATTTTATTGAATGATTCTGTATTATGCCCTTAAGTAGTGGGATGTCCAGATCATTGTGAAGTGTTTGGTTAGATACATACCATGGTGCTTTACTTATCATACGGAGTATTTTGGATAGGAATGTTTGAAGTATCTTCATATTTGAAGGTTTATTACAGCCCCATAGTTCTATTCCATATGCCCAAACTGGTATGAGTATAGCTTTGCACAGAAGCAGTTTATTTTTAAGAGATAACTGGGATCTTTTGCTCAATAGCCAGTTCATATTTTTTAGTTTAAGATTTAGTTGTTTCCGTTTAGTTTTAATGTGCGTTTTTCATGTAAGTTTTTCGTCCAGATAAGTATTTGACAATTGGTTTTATGAGAATGGAAGTATTATTAATAGAGACTTGTATACATGTAGATTTTCTTATTGTTAAAGTAATTTGTACTGATTTGTTGGCATTAACATTTATCTTCCATCGCTTAAGCCAGTTTTGTAATTTGTAATGATTTTATACTTTTTGTAATGCTACATTAGGATCGATATTTACTGCCAAGACTCTCGTGTCATCCGTAAAAGCTAAGACGGTAACATTGCTAGTTGGAACCTCAGCTGTAACTATCAGATTTAGATATGGGTCCAGAACGCTACCCAGAGGTACGCGAGATTGTATGATGTGGTAATTTGAGTAGTTGTCTTCAATTTTGACTTGGAAGTAATGGTCAATAAGATATGATTTTAGTATAAAATATAGGTGTTATTTCAGTTTGAAGAGTAGATCTTTATGCCATACTCTATTAAATGCCTGTTGTATATCTAGAAATATTAGACTTATATTAGAAATCTAGATCTAGAAATATTAGTTTTAATTATATTAACTATTCTGTGGCATTGTTGGATAGTTAAGTGTTCACGTGTAAATCCGAATTGATGTTGTGGTATAATTTCATTTATGGGAATAACTTGCTCGATTTTATGTAATAGTAGACTTTTTTATACTTTCGAAAGTAGGCTTATAGAGTAATATGAATTTGCTTGGGTTGCGGGCTTACCGGGTTTCAAAATAATAGTAACTTCAGCAAATTTCCATTGTATATATTCCATTGTAGATGCTGTTGTATATTATTGTTAATAATACTACTGCTTTTCTCGGAAGCTTCTGAAGTAATTCTATCAAATTAAAGCCAGGAATTTTCTTAGGATTTAGCATTTTTATTTGTTGTCGAACCTCTGCCAGAGAAAATGTTGTCAGAGAAAGAGATAGTTGCGTTGAGTACAAGTTCTCTTATATAGAGGGAGATATCATGATTTTCTTGCACACTTCTTTGGCGATATGGTGTTGCTTCCCATCCTGTTGTTTGTAAGACTGTTGTTAAATATTCTACTGCTTTTTCTACATCTTGGTTATCTTTAATCCTAATATCTAGTCTAATCTTTGTATTTACAGAATTTTGGAAAACATCCCAGTTTGTTTCTTTAATTGTGAGTTTGGGTATGGGCGTTCTCCATAATATGTGTGTGGTTAAAGGTATTATTATTGTGCTGTGTTGTGAAACATCCCAGTTTGTTTCTTTAGTTGTGAGTTTGGGTATGGGCGTTCTCCATAATATGTGTGTGGTTAAAGGTATTATTATTGTGCTGTGATCGAAGTTTGACTCTATTGCACTATAGATGTCAGCTACTTCTTTTGTTACAGCAAAATCTATTAAATCTGTTATTTTGTTGGGGTCCGTAGGCCAGTATGTAGGTTCTCCAGTTGATAAGTATTTTAAGTTATTTTGTTAGGTGATATTCATTAATACTTGACCTTCAGGCGTGATTAATCTGGAACCCAATGTGGTGTGTTTGGCATTCCAGTCTCTTGCTACTATCAATTTGGATCCAAGAGTTTGTATTAAATCATGATAACCCTCGCTTGAAATGGGATGTTTAGGTGGGCTGTAGACTGTTGTACTAAGAGAGGTGTTTGTTTCGATTTTAATGATTCCTGCTTAATTTTTTCCGTAATATAAGGTTAGACTGCATAGTATTTAATTTTTGATTTAATAATAACGACAGAGCCTGCATGTTCTCCTCCGTCTGGATGGTTTGCATAATACACAGTCTTCTTCTTCCTATGCCGTCCCCATTAACGGAGGTTGGCGACCACATTTTTAAAAGCTTCTCTGTCTTTTGCAACGTGAAATAATTCGTCTACAGTCATGTTTGTCCAGTCTCGAATATTTCGCAGCCATGACTTCCTCTTTCTACCTAAAAATAATACACAGTAAGGTATCTTAATAACTTTATATCTTACATATATATGAAAGATATAAAGTTCATCATCTATATCTTTATATTATTCATTTTTAAAAACATATCTCTAATATATGGTTTGAAATGCCATTAGCATTCCACGACGCAACTCGTAATGATTTGAAAGCTATTTTATTAATGACTGTAGTTATCATGGTTAAAATTATGCTATTTTGGTTTAAAAGTTGGGAGAGCATATTTTTAAATTCGTTTAAGGAATCTGATAGTTCATCTCTTAATTCGTTGTTATCTTTGTTATCTGTATTTATGTTTCCAATGGCAGCATCTTTATAACTGATTCTGTTGAAATTATGAGCGTTGGGTAGGTATATTTACATTAGGATTGTTGACAGGAATTTGAGTTTGATTTGTTTTGATTTGTCATTGTATCTGACATTTAGTAGTTCATGATAAACAGAAAATCCGCTATAATTAGAAGAATGGTCTCAGTTGCAGTGAGTGCAAATTGCTGGCGTGTTTTCTGGTTACTTGCAGTCCTTTGTGTTGTGTGATCCAGCGCATTTTACGCAATTATATGGTTTTGCACAGTACGTTTTAGTCTAAACATATTTTTGACATCGTGTACATTATGGTACATTGCTTTTAATTCTCAGTGGTTCTACCCTGGTAGTTGGTCATTGAGAAGAATGATGCGCATACCTTGGGTGGATAGAGTTCGAAACGATGACGTCTTTAAGAGAGCCGGCGTGGAAAGAGAACTCTTTGAATTAATTAAAAAACGCAAGATTGGTTACCTTGGGCACATATTGAGAGGAGCAAAATATGAAATACCACAGTTAATCCTACAAGGGAAGATCGAAGGTAGGAGAGGAGCCGGCCGCAAACAATTATCCTGGTTAAGGAATATTAAAGAATGGACAGGAATACACAATACAGGCGAGCTGTGTCACGCCGCCAAGAACAGAATTCTAGTAATGAGATAGTCGCCTACGCACTTTGATGTATGGCATGTTAAGAAGAAGAAGAAGAAGGTTCTACCCTTAATTTACAATGTTGTACATACTGTAGTTCAAATATTTTTTTGTTGTTCGTTTGAGGGTCCACAAAAAATAATGGTAATGGTTCATGGCTCAATTCGTGTCTGATATTTATAAAGTTCCTTACGTTATGTCCGATTTTCTTGATTTCCGCTTTTATTTCATCTATCGGAAAGGAGTGATGTAGGTTTCGAATAATTGCTTTGTATGCTCTCTGTTCCTTAGGTTGGTATGTATGGTGGACGATGTTTTCCTTTCGTACGTGATGTATTAGTTTTCTGTAGGATTCATGTATCTTTAAAAAATTTTTATTGTGTTGTTTGTTAAGGCTTTAGTAAAGTAAGTTTCTACCTACCGGTTAAGCTAAATTATCTATCATTTTGCTATAGTTATTCACACCATATATAAAAATTGGAGTGGGTTTTGAGGCTGGCGAATTTTTATTCGTATCATTTACGAAGTTTTTCTGTAGAAGTTGATAAAATATATTTGATAGTGTAATTGGAGATTCTTCTTCTTTTGAATCTAGATGTTTAAACCTTTTTCTTTTGGATTTTATTGTTTGCCATGGGTGATTATTATTTTGAAGGACTTCATGTTCTTTATCTGACATCGAATCATATTCATTCTGTGTTTCTGGATTGTTTTTTTTTAAGTTTTGGTTCGCTTGAGAGTTTAATGTAGAATGAGAAAAGTTGATTTATTGGGCAATTATTGGCTGTACCTGATAATGTTGTTGGTCATTATCAAAAGGTGTCATTTGGTTTACTGTTGGTTGATTTGAGCACAATGGTGGAGCTTGAGTATTCATTCGACTTACTTGGTAATAAGAATGTACTAGCTTCGTAGGCTCGTTCAGCATTATAGTTAGAAACTGCACTCTAGCGTACTGAAAGTCACTTGAACCTGGTCCGTTCCCTGTTGGAAACATTTTTACTTAACTTAGAGTTCACTTTTATTTCACGTTGATTGGATAAATAAAAAAATTTATTTATTTATCACTAATCGATTTAAATTTACCAAATCTCGAAAAAAATAATTAGTTACTTAGCATAAGTGCAATATCTTCAGAGAATTAATATTTTTTCGGGAGACCCCTAAAATTTACGTTAAGTTTGACAGTTATTTTGACAATTATATGTATCAAAATAATCCTCTTCTTCTTCCTTTATTGGGTAATATCCCAGGGAATAATTTGCCCAGCTAATTCAGGGGGGATATTTTATATTATTCTATATTATTGGGTAATATCCCAGGGGATAATTTACCCAGTTAATTCAGGAGGGATATTCTCAACCTGCTCTAGACAGTCGAATATCCCCATATAACACTTATTTTATATTGCTGAGCCCTTACTATCAACTGACCCATCTGTAAAGATTATAGTGTGAAGTGAGATTCTTTGAAATTGAATTAATGCATGCTCATCACCTTTATTAGATTGCACATTCCTAATAGCTATAGAAGTTAATTGATATTCTAATTCAACATTGTGGCACAAAAATAAGTCACTAGAAAATAAATTTTTGGGGTATGCTGGAAATTATTCATGATGGAAACTAAGAGGGGAATACTTTTTTTATTCCAGTAATTATGATTTGATTGCATTGATATCAGTAATTGATTCAAGGCAGATATTATTGGATTATTAATTAGCATAAGATTTTTTAGGAGGAATTTAGAATTAAGTCATTCCCATCTGTACTTGAGAGGAATTTGACTACTTTCATTAAACAATGCATGAATAGGGGTAGATCTCATACATTCTGTATGATACGAATACTCTTATATTGTAATTTATCTAACCTGTTGATTAGCGCCTTAGGACAATCTGATGTGACATCCATAATCTAAATGACTCTGTATCAAACCATTATGAACTATCTGGAGAGTTTTAGGATCACTACCCTAATATGTTTCACATAGAGCTCTCATTACATTCAAGCTACGACTTACTTTTAATTCTAATAAATCCACATATGATTTCCACTTTAGGTTTTTTTAAATAACTACCCCTAAATATTTCACTGTATCCACCCATTTCATTGCATGACCTCTAATTCTTACGTTCGGAGGATTAACTTTACGATTCCCTTTTTGAAATATAATTGCTGAGGACTTATTTTGAAATATTTTGAAATATAATTATGAGGACTTAGAGGGGAGCCCTGAGGTAAGCCCTGATTAGTTTTTCTTGTACCATGAATTTGACCAGTCCTTTACATAAATACTACGATCATTTAATATAGAATAAATGACATTTTCCAGTTGAATAGGAATGTTATATTTAATTAGTTTAGGGTATAAAAGAGACATGTTGACACTATCATAAGCTGTTGAAATATCTAGAAAAAGTCGGTAAATTGATTCAATGAAAATCCTTGTAGTATTTTAGAATTTAGTAATGAAATGCATGCCATGCAACCTCTACCCCTTCTAAAACGAAGTTGCAATGGATTTAAAATATGAATGTGTTCTAAGAACCACTCAATTCTGTTTTTGATTAATGTTTTCAGCATTTTACCAACGCACGATGAAAGAGCAATTGGCCTATAACTAAGTGGGTCAGTTTTATCCTTTCCATGCTTAACAATGGGTAATATGACCGTTTGTTTCCACGAGATAGAACCTGTCCCTTCCGGATACATTTATTAAAGAATTAAATTAAGAGTAATGATCTAGAGTGCCGTAAATTTTTTAACATAGAGTATGAAACCTGATTAGAACCCACAGCAGAATCAGTTTTAGAAAGAAGTGTATTGTGACATTCATCAAATGATATGGGATTCTCAGAATACTGCAGAGGACTGAAAAGTAATTCAAAGTCTCCAGAAATAAGTGACAGACAATTAACTACCAGAAACTTGTAAATTTTATTCCAAATATCTTTAAGGGTAGTATTTCTACTTAGTTTGCTACATAAGGATCTAAAGCTTATTTTTCGCTTTAATTTTTGAAATTTTCTAGCTTTCGCTATGAATTTTTTAGCCTCTATATAGTTTTCAACACTAGGAGAATTTTTAAATATATTAATAGCAGAAAATCTCTTTTGTATTATATGAGCACATGAATCATCCCACCATGGAATGTGATATTTGTTGTTATAAGAGGAGGTCCAAGGAATTAATGTGTCTGCCACTGATGACATATATTTGATAAAATTTTCATAGTCGTCAATTGGAAACGATGAGAAAATACACTCTAGTTTTTTATGGAAAGAAAACCAATCAGCCTTTTTGAAATTTCTTCTTTTAGAAACCTGATTAGAGTCCTATGTTGGGATACCGACATGACATAGAATGGGAAAATGATTACTAGATCTTGTATCTGGAATGGTAGTCCATCCACTATTTTAGGTGCTACATCTATCGAAGCTAACGATAAGTCAACTACTGATTTCCTGCCACCAGGACGAACCAATCTTGTTGGAGAACCATCATTAAGAAAAATTAACTTCTGCAGTTTGCAAAATATTTCTGCCATTAACACTATCCCTTGAGCTTCCCCATGCTCTATGATTACAATTTAGATCACCCATGATAAGTAAAGGTTTGTTGATCGAGATGACCAAAGAAGACCAGCATGATTTAAAAAGAGATTGTAAAGGACAATACATATTTAATATATTTAAATTATACTTGGGTAAAAAGGTGAGTTGAAATTGAACATCTGAATTAAAACCAGGATTGTTAATATGAATATCCTGAAAATCTATATTGTATTTAATAGGGGTAATTAAGCCCCCATATCCATCACCTCAATCCTTTCTGATAATGTGATACCCTCTGCATCTAATTATGTGTTGGTTAGATAGCCAAGACTCACTAATGAGGACAATATCAGGGTTATAGTCTTTAATAAGGACTTTTAAGTTATTGACATTGATATTATAATATCTTATATTCCACTGTATAATAGTTAGTGGGGCGTGATGATTGAAAATATAAAATGTTAAAAACATGTGTATACCAGGTTAAGACGGGAGGGGAATCAGTATTCTGAGTCCTCAGACCCAGATACCTCCATCACTCCTCGCTCATGACTAGTACTTATAGCCTAATTTAAATCTCTTTGGGTCTGAGAGTTATCTATAAAGTGACTAGGAGATTCTTTGGGGGATCTCCCATTAGGATTGTTCCTAATATTTTAGAATGAGAACTTTGATCAAAGCCTACATTTATTGGTCTTTTCCTTTTTGATGGGGTGGATTTTGTAATCTGACTATAGGAAACAGAATTTAAAGACAGATTTGTAGCAACTGATCTCAAAAAATGCTATTTGTACCCTATTTTATAACAACATTGATACCATTGAAAGAGTCCAGCATAAATTTTTGAGATATTGTGCTTACCATGTCCACACTACTATTGAAAATCATGATTATTTCCGTATCGAACAACAGTTATATTTACCCTCACTCAAGAACCGTCGTGATATATCAGGAGCTATATTTATATTTAAGATCATACATGGATTTATTGATTGTTCAAACCTGTTAAGTAAGATTAACTTAAATGTTCCTAATCAAGCTCTACGTTACCACAATGTTTTCAATATTCTTTTCCACAGAATAAGCTGTGATTAATAATAATAATATAACTGTAACTCAGTTAAAAAGATCTCTTGCTTTGTGATATGTGCATTAGTATTGTTGAATTTTTTTTGTACTTTATTGTACACAACTTGACTGTAGTCAATTGTGATTTCCGCGTGTTCCCTGCATTCGCTTATATGTTTTGTGCTTCATTTATATATTCAACATATAGACTTAGCTTAAGTATTAAAACCATAAAACATTTAATCAAATATATTTTTTTTAGAACTTGGCCTTCTTGAAAATAAAGCAGGAGTCTGCTACAAAATTCACACCTCAAGCCAACCAAGACTTTACCCAAATCCTAGGAAACCAGAATACAAAAATATTCATGAATCGTGCACGGATTGGCTAAAAGAAAAAGAATACAACAATTGCTTAGGACTTAAAACACAAAATAATGAAATTATTATGCTTTCTTGTAAAGGAGTAACGAACCGAAGAAGACGCGGTTGCTACAAAATAATTAATCAGGATAAGAAAGAAGAAATTGTTTGCCAGAAAGTAAATCGAAACGAAGGATGCGAAGTTCTTACTACTAGGTCTAATTAACTATCGTCATTCACTGTATACCAAGGGGTTATTCGCCTAGCATTTTTGATATTAGAACACGAAAACCACCCAGGGAATATAGAGAAGCTTCAACCGATTAATTGTTAGTACTGAGGAATCTATATATGAATTTTTTAATTTCAACGATAAAATGTTGTGTAGGTATGGGATAAATCTATAAAAATATACATTATAAGGTTTTAATTTGTTCTTAGTCATAGTGGTAAATGAATAAATAATATATTGGTTTCCCCTTTAACGTTTTTTTTTTCAATTTGTTCATTCAAACGTTTAGACCTAAATTTTTAGCTTTGCTTTGGTCAAGTTAGTATAACACATCGAAATAATCTTGGGGACACCTATATTAATAGCTTTTGATCAATGTTAGCGATAAATACAAAAATAAATTTATACTTTTATTCTTTTTTAGTGTTTTATCGATTGTTGTACCAACTTGGATGATAATGCTGATCAGAATAGCTATAAAAAATTTAACAAAACCTAAATATGCGTTTTTTGTCTATAATATAAGTAGTAATTTTTCTTTATTGGTACTTTAAAGAAATCATTTAAATCGTGAAACGCAGTGTCGTGCTATCGGGATACTTCAAACTGGCAGAAGTCAAAGTGACGTTGCTGAAGTCCTCCACACGAACAGAAGTTTTACTATTCGTTTGTGGTGAAGGTGTCAAGAAACTGGTGATGTGGCTGAACGTGAATCAAGGATAACCAGCCGGATTAGAGACCGTTTTATAAGGTTGCAAGCTTTGCGAGATCGCACTGTAACTGCATCACAATTACAAATAAGGCTACAAGAGACCCATCAGGTGTTTGTAAGTGGAAAAACTATAAGAAATAGAGTGCATGATTTAGTGTTAAATGCTCGAAGACCTGTGAGAGTGTCTGTGTTTTCCAGATACGAGACGGACAAGAATTTGAAGATAATTTGGCAATGCTGAATGATTGGTCACCGTGCAGGAGGTTTATAGGCAGCAATACGGCAGTATAAAGGTATGGGATGACATCACTCTTGGTGGAAGAACCAATCTCGTTTGTCTGGAACAGCTTCTAAACGCAACAGATTACCGCTATGTTATTCTCGAACCCTTTGCATAACAAGCTGGTCCTTAATTTCAATTAATGCACGACAATGCGCGTCCACATACTGCCAGAGTCGTGCAAACATTCCTAAAAGATAATGAAATTGAGGTTTTACCATGGCCTATAAAATCGCCAGATTTAAAGATTTAAACAAAATTGAGCATGCATCAGACATATTAAGCAGACGCCTTTTACGAAAAATTTTGCGTTCAATATAAGACAGCAACTGGTTGACGGCCTTCCAATGGAGTGGAACAGAATACCGTAGCAAGACATTGACGATCTGTTCATGAGTTTGCCTCGCAGATATAGGATAGTAATCAACAACCGTGGAGGTCATACACTATACTATCTTAACCTTAAGACTACTTTGTTGGGAGTTGAGGAACAATCAATTAGTTTTTTATTTTTTTTTGTTGCCGTATTTTGACTTAGGGACTATATAAAATGTTTATTTTATATTCGGAACACTTGTTTATAACTTTTTATTAAAAATATTTCAATAAAATTGTTTGAAATCCTTCTGTAATCTTGCATTTCTCGTATTCAAATCCTATTAGGATGCAAACGTATACAAAAAATAAACATAATGAACAAAATTAGCACAAGTCCAGTGGAATCTGTCGAAAATAAGACAATAATGGACATTTTGCATAAGAGAATTTTTCTGCTAGAATCACTTTAGAATGTACCCTGTATGAATAATCACAATAAGCGCCAGTAGCAAACCTTGTGCTTAATTTTCCACTTAAAACAAAATCTGAAAAAAGGTAAAAGTTTCTTTTTTCAATTTGACATAATATTTCACTATCTAGAAATTAAAAATTTTATGTTTACTGTCTATAAAATAACAATAATTGGTAAAAAACTGCAAAAATCGAGTTTTTTGGAGTTAATGAAATGCTAATTGTATAGATTTTACCTTTCAATGGGTTTCTCATGTCAAAAATCATGGCCGTTAAAAATTATTCTCCTAATTCTTGCCATTCTTTAAATGGTTCCTAGCCATCTAATTATTTGTATTTAAGGCAGAGTTACTATTTGTTGTATTTATTTATAACAACAACCAAACTCAAAGTAGCCCAAAGACAAATAGAACGCTCGCTACTGGGACTAACACTAAGAGACAGAGTTAGAAACGAAGAAATAAGAAGGACAAGCGTCACAGATATCACAGATAGCATAGGCGGGCCATGTGGCCAGAATGAATGACGGGGGTGGACACAAAAAAATACAGTGTGTAGACCACGAGCTGACAGAAGAAGCAGAGCTAGACCACCTACACGATGGACAAACAACTTCAAAAGAATCGCTGGGAATTTTCTACAGGAAGTTCAAGACCGACAGAATTGGAAAAAATTGAGTAGACCTATGTTTAACTTTGGACATAGAAGGCTGAATGTTGATAATGATGATGACGCTTAGACCTGATGATACAGGCTGATGCCGTAGGGATCTATGGAGTAAGTTACACCGCCCTGGAGGCCCTCATCTCTTGTCGTCTTTCTCATCCATATGTCTAACCGATATACCAGAGTATTCTAGTTTTTGTTATTATCTAGCCAGGTTCTGAATCATCGACCACTAGATTATTCACAATGAAGTGAATGCGATTAGTTCGCCTGGTCCGCTTGGTTATATCACCAACTGTGGTGTTCATAACGCTACGAAACTTCTTCGTTTGTTAATCTTCCTTTTTTTATCTCCCAAAAGATTGCTTAACATTTTGTGACCTTAGCTGTTCAGAAATTGCTCTTTAACTTTATTAAGCACCCGTGTCCCGCATACATTAGTACTCGCTGGTTCGAAGTGCTGATTTTTGTGTACATCATCATTTTGTCTTCTTTGGCGTTTTTTATTTTATCAACTGTTGTTTTTCTTTTTTACTGCAAAAAATGTAAACTGATCTTCCAAAAAATCATAAATTATATCTTTTTCCACATTAATTTTTAGGTTTTCTTATATTTATTTAAATTGCTTCCCATTATTACATATTACTACTATTTACAGTTTATTCTCAGCAAGCAGTAGCTTCCTTCACTATATATTTTTTAAAAAGTTTTTTATCTATTCTGCTTTTCTGTTTTAGATACTAACATTTAGACATCTGAAATAGTGGGACATTGTTAATTTTTGCTAAAATATCTTTCTTTTTATATTTCGCTGTTTGTTATAATTTGTTCCACAACTACAAAGTTGTCAATAACCAATATACTTGCCTCAATCCTCTTCCTATACGACTTGGATCTTAGGTGATTTTTTTTGTTTTTTTTTTAATTATTATTAATGGTTGTACTGAAATACTAGTCCAGTTACTGAGGCTTAAAACATGGTAATACCACCGACTTTTTTATAGCTGCATCGATTTCTTTAAAAATTTCCAATTAAGCTTATCTTACCCTCCACTTCAAAAATTATATACGCTTTAGGTGCGCTATAACGGGTGAAAACTATCCCTTATTGAAGAAACTGGGAAAAACACAGATTTAATTATTTTATGCACTTAAATCTTGTTTATTCGCATAAGGTAAATATTGTAATGTGTTCTCTAATATAAAAATTAATTATTCACAATTTTCAACCCTTAAAACCCTTTAAAAACCCTTAAAAGCTAATACTTTTCATAAAAATAATATGAAAAAAAAAGTCGTAGCAGCTTGAGACATTTCAATTATGTATTTAAATACAAATAAAAATTAATACCCTAGCTATAAAATAATATTTTATTTATTGAAAATTTTCAACCCTTACAAACACCCTTATGACAAAAATGAATTAAAAATGAATTAAAAAATATTTTTATCGGTTTGAAACATTTCTTGAGTGCATTTTATTTAACAAAAATTAATTTTTTGCATATACAATAACTTTTTATTATAATTTCAACATTTTAACCCTCACAACCACCCCCTTTGTCAAAAATGAATTAAAAAATATTTTTAACGATTTGAAACATTTTTAGAGTCCATTGCTTGTAGACAAAAATTAATTTTTTACTGTAAAAATGAGCCTACTTTTTTTAACCCTTACAAGCACCCCTTTTGATGAAAATATAAAAATCCAAATTATAAAATTTTTCCATGCTCCAAAATTTATTCTAAAAAGTACTATTGGTTTTTTGACAATAACTCTGTTAATTTTGATGCTACAACATGCATAAAAAACGATTTTACAGGTAATTTAACGGGCTATAAGTATATGAATGTTAAAACATTCTAAAGTCCTTCATGTTTAAAGGGTGAAGGGTCAAAGGGTCGGAGACCAGTGGTTCATGCGCTGTAAAGCAAACTTCAACCAACTATATCTCCTTTATTTTTCCAAGCTACAAGAAAAAATTAAAAAATGAAAATTTTTGTTGAAAAACAACCTTTTTATTTTTTATTCTGTCATCTTTTAAGTATCTTTTATAGTTTTGAAGTTCTAATAAAAAAAGTTTTTTTTTAATATTTACAAAAAAAAAATAAATGTAATCATACTTTTTTCAAAAACTGGGTATTCTAAAGTGGCTAAACTTTTGGATCATACAAAAAACACTAGAATAAAGTGAATTCTATAAGAAAAACAATTTATTTCAATCCTAGTAAACATGACGTTAGTTTTATTGCGTTTTTTTTTTACAAAAATTTGAGAAACCCATCGTTTTTTTGATCGTATCTCACGTACAGTTGGTGCGAAGAACTTTTACCACCACGCATTTTAAAGGTCTTTCCAAGCTCTTTTAAAAATATTATACGAGTTTTTGTCGAAAAATGTACCCGTTTTCCGTTATTTAACGTTAAATACTCGTATTGAAAGACAAAAGCAAAAACAAACCTTCTTTGAACAGCCATAACTCAGTTAATATTGAACTGAAAATATTCATTAAAAATATATTCATTAGTCGTTACACTTTTTTTGATAAAACTCTTAGTTTCAGAGCTATTCTTAAAAAACCTTTGAAAAACATGTTTTTTTTTAACGAGAAATGAAAAAAACTAAAAAAGTATTGATCTTGCGAAAAAAATGTTTACTACATTTTTTGTTTGAAATTTGTCCTTCTATCGAATAGCGTGGTTATTTTGAGTGAAAAAATTTCCACCCTCGAAAAGGGGTGGCAAACACCCCCAGGGTGGAAGCGCACATTGGCACTATATAACTTTTGTTCCTTGAGTAATTATTTACCAACACACAAAATTTCAAATGAATCAATTCAGTTATAAAGAATTCGGAGGTAAAAACCCTCAGTAACTGATCTATACCTAATTCGTAGACTGGCGTCATTTTGTAAGCATTTTTGGCGTATTTTAAATGAGATATATGTCTCGTAATATATCGCTTAAAAGCCGTTTGGTCCTTCAGTATGCATTCAATTTTTGTCCGATTAGGCTGTTTTAAAATGACCTGTTCATGTTTAATTTCGCTAGTATGAAGTATTTAGGAGCCTACTAAATAGAATATTAGTTTTCAACTCATTTTATATTTTATATCTTTGTTGATTAAAAATGTCGACGAGGTCATATTTTTGACATATATCCATAAAAAAAGAAACAAATATGTTTAACAAAAATGTAAGAAATCAGAAAAATAAGTTGATATGAAGTTTGGTGTGAATTACACAACAATTTCGAAATACACTAAATGATACAAGAAGTTGAAAATGGTATATGTCGTGCTATATATTGTTATTTAAGAAATATCAATGATATTAATATATACACATTAAAAATGTGTAAGGAACACGAAGTTTTTTCCCATATATACATTAATTTATAATGCCTGATTAGTTAGCAATGTATTTATCTTAATTTTAGTCTAATACGATTTTTCTGTGATGAAATAATCAAACAAAAATTAGGAACCGCGGTAATTTAATGGACATTTTTTTATGTAAATGTCAATATTAAATATAAAAATTGAACAACAAATGTGTTAAGTAATCTGTGGTTCCTCCATCAGCAATAATTATAGCTAAGCACTGCCTTGGCATGCTTAAAATTACATTATCAATTTCGTTTTGAAGCAATATGATTCATTCCTGTGTAAGAAGATCTTGAAGACTTTTTCTATAGTACGCATATTCTACAGATGAGAAGCAATTAGTCTCTGAAGCATATTACATACATGTTTTATGAGTTTAAGATCTGGCGATTGTACTTCTTCTTCTTCCTATGCCGTCCCCATTAACGGAGGTTGGCGACCACATTTTTAAAAGCTTCTCTGTCTTTTGCAACGTGGAATAATTCGTCTACAGTCATGTTTGTCCAGTCTCGAATATTTCGCAGCCATGACTTCCTCTTTCTACCTATTCCCTTTTTGCCATCGACTCTACCCTGCATGATGACCTGCAGAAGACTATATTTATCATTTCTGAGTATGTGTCCAAGGTATGCAGTCTTGCGTACTTTTATCGTTCTCAACAATTTTTTGTCTCGACCCATCCTTCTCAGCACTTCCTCATTGGTGACCCTGGCAGTCCATGGAATTCTTAACATTCTCCGGTATATCCAAAGTTCAAAGGCTTCGATCTTTTTAACTATTTGCGCTTTTAGTGTCCATGTTTCTACCCCGTACAATAGTTGCGACCAGACGTAACATTCAACAAACCTCAGTCTCAGCGCAGTATTCAGATTTTTGTCACAGAACAATTGTTTGAATTTTAAGAACGCTGCCCTTGCCATTTCTATTCGTACCCGGATCTCTTGGTCTAATCTAATTCGTTGCGATTGTACTGGCAACGGTAAAATTGTAATACCTCCATGATTAAACCAATCTCTTACTTTTGCTGTAGAATGGGGCCTTGCATTATCCTGTATGTAGCGTAAATCTGGACCTGCAGCAGTGCCGAATAAAAGAAAAACAAGTTTTAACATACGATAAATATATTGATATTGATTCAGATGAAGATTCATACAGATGAGAAGTAATTCGTCTCTGGAGCGTATTCCATACATGCTCTATGAGATTAAGATTTGTCGATGGTGCAGGCCACGGTAAAAGTGTAATATCCTCATTACAAAACTCATATCTTACTGTTTCTGCAATATATGGCTTTGCACTATCCTGCATGTAACGCAAATCTGGACCTGCGGCAGCGCCAAATGGAAGAAAAACAGGTTCAAAGATACGATCAATATATTGATATTTATTCAAAGTGCCTTCTACAAAAACAGGAATAGTTCGATGATGAAAAATTATTCCAGCTCATATCATAGCTTGTAGAACACTATATGGAAGAATACCCTGCACACGACTGAGTCACTCTTGTTGACTAGGTCCACTCTAAACTCTCACTCTTCATGAATCAGGATGGAGACAAAATCCAGCTTCATCTGTAAATAACACAGAACTCCATTCTTGTAAGCCCCAATGCGCATGTTGTTGTGCTCACCTTAATCTGATTCCACCATTTCCATGACGTAACATAGGAACCCTCAATGGACGTCTGTCGTGAAGGTCAGCTTCAAGTTGTCTACTCCTTCAAGTTTGGCCACATACAGTAACGTTGTGGGTATTTTCCAAGGCCATATAGGGTTTTAAATGTAGTTATATGACCATTTCGACGAGCCACTTCTAGCACATACTGATCCTGTCGAAGAGTAGTAGCATATTGACGATAGTTAATAAATAAAAAAATTAATTTTATAAAAATGTGTAAAGCTGAAAAATTAATTAGATTCATTCGAGCATTTGCCAAAAAAGAAGAAGAATACTATATTATTTGAAGTAGTCTGTTACTATATTTTTACACAGGCCTTATTTAATATTGAACGATCACCAAATTGAAATCTAATAAACCATTTTACAAATGAATTATGTTGATATATTCGTACGGAATTTGTAATTATTATGTAACGAAATCCCCTAAATCTCATTCAAAAAATATAAAAAAATACCTTAATTAATTTATATTAAATAACTGGTTTATGTCTAATTGTTCAAAAAAATAAGATGCTATCTATTAATAAGAAATTAAAATAATAATTTGCGATTTGGATGTTGAAAATAATAATTGTGTAGATGTAGTGAAAACAATATTAGAATGAGTTTTTAAAAGAGTTTTTATTTACCGTATAATTTAATTTATTGTATTGTTTAAAATGAGATCCTATTTATAAAATGGCACCCGTCTATAATAATTACGAATAAGTGTTTTAGTTAACCTGCCCAAATAATTCTTAATTTAACTGTATGATTTAGAAAATATAGTGAATATTAAAGGGGGATTTACCGACGTGCACTGTATGTTTTCATAAAGCCTTGTTTTTAATCCAGTTTGTTGCTATTTATGTTTTTGAACAAAAATAAAAAATAAATTTCATCCATCCCAACCTAACTATTCTGCATGCATCTCTATCTATATCCCATTACTCTTTAATACCAGTACCAGTTAGGTCTTAAAACTTTAAAAATTCATATATTTTATAATTTGCTAAACTATTTAACAACACAAAAGTTTTGATAATCAATTTCTATGATTTTAGAAAAAGTGTTGAGAATAGTTACTTAGACTAATTTTTTATGTAAGGTTATTAGGATTTCTATTTTATCTGTTTACTTATTAAAATTTAAAATTTTATTATTAACCCTTCGCGGCACATGTGAATTTGTTTTACACCAAAGGTCGGGTGGTGCCTAAGAGACACACATTATGTATTTAAATATTTTACAAAAAATGAAAAAAAAAACAATTTTTTATGATACAATTTTTATTGTCTACCTTCTTTTATAACATAAAACACATTTTATCAATTTAAACAAACAACAATTCTTTATTTGGAACTGATACCAGCAAACCTCAAAAAAAGACAACAATGGTAAATTTTTGCAAATATTTCTCAAACTTCAAAATTTTGTGTAACACAATCTTGACACATAGGCTGGCTGTACATATTCGAGGCAAAGCCATTTTCTACATTTTTTGCAACAATATCCTGTTTTCCGATTTCGACAGTAGTAGCATCTTCCATGTTGTACACCGTCAGTTAATTGTCGTATGACCACTTCTGAACTCGTTAAACGCTGTGCAAACGCGTTTCTCGTTTTAAGTGCATGTTTTTCGCTCGAGAATTAATGCTTTCTTTAACTAAATCAAGATCAACATTTTTGAGATGAATATTCCGGGCCAAATTTTCGTCGGGATTTTTTGCGTTGTAAACTACATGTCAATTGATACCGGCAATGTTTATTATATTATATAATATTACCATAGGCCATTTTCTGGTGTTCCTGCTAACATTGTAGGCAGCTGATTTTTGATCATCACAATCTACACCACCTTTTGTGATGTTGTAAAATGTGATAATTTTAGGTTTTTTTTTGTTCACCAGTTTCGGAATCAATTCCATCATCTGTATGTAGGGAGTAGACAGCAAGAACCACTTTGCCTTTTTTTGGAATATGTGTTACTACGGTAATATTTTTCCCAAAACCAAACATTAAAGAATTCACTGGTTGTAATTTACCGTTTAAAAATTCCAGTGGAATTTCTTTTCTGTTTTTTCTGATGGTAGCAACTACAGTTATGTTATGGTCTTCTAGAAGTTTATTAACAAGAGATATGGTGGTAAACCAATTATCAAATGTTAAATTGCGACCTGATCCTAATATTGAAGCGCAAAGCCTGAGTGCAAAGGCTTCAGTTTTATTACTAATTGCGAAAGGTCCTGTCCTTTGGCTGCTTTCCTGTGTATATTTCTAAATTTGACACATAAAATATTCTTGAGTCTACCATGGCTAATACCTTAATCCCATACTTTGCATTTTTGTTTGGGATATAAACGCGAAACGAACATCTTCCCCTAAATGTATAGAGCATCTCATCTACCGTAACATACTCTCCTAAGCTGTAATTATTCCTACAATTGCCAACAAACGTTTCCCACAGTTCTCGAATCGGTGCTAAGTTATTAATCATCTTTTTTCTTTCGTTGCGAGTGTTGGTATTATCCAAACGTAGTGAATTAAGTAAAAATTTTATTTTTCTGTAAGACATCACAGCCGGAAATATTTCCACTCCCGTTCCGTCAGTTGACCAAAACTTCATATATAATCTACCTCCTATTAAAAATCCGGCTAAAAGCAGCAATCTAAAGACAGCTTTCATTTCTGTTACGTTCGTCAATTTCACGTCAAAATAGTCTTTGTAACGAGTTACAAGTGTAGAGATATAAATATTGGTATTTTTGACAATTATGTTGATCATCTAATCGTCAAAAAAAGATTGAAAAGTTTCTGTAGGCGTTCTAGCGTTTCTCGCACTTTCTATGGGACCAGGCAAATGTGACATTATATTCTGACTTCGAGTTCGCACTTGCTGGTTTGGCACTTGTTTATTCCATTTTGTAATACCATCTTTTGCTGTATAATAACGATGCCTATTACTACCTCTACAGATGCTAGTGCTAGCCGAAATTTCTAGTAGTAGTAGTAGGAGTATTTTCAAAATCTAGCTTTTCTTCTGTGTCACTTTCATGGTGAAATGTTTCATAGATGTGGTCTTCTTCGTCAGAAAAGAACTACTCTCTTTCTCTCTACTACCATAGTATAAAAATCTATGCTACTACGCTGTAATTCATGCAGTCTATTTGCAAATTGTAAAAATATGATTGGCTTGTCTCACAGACACGCACCCGTGCCGCGAAGGGTTAAGACCCTATGAGACCTGGACTTTTAATGTTAACTTAATGAGAAAACTGGAAGCTTTTGAGATGTAGCTTCTGAGGAGAATTTTGAAGATACTATGGATCAATCATATTTCGAACGAAATGGTGTTGCACAGAATGGGATGAGACAGAGAACTTTTGAGCACCATTAAAAGGCGAAAGACAACATATTTGGGACACATACTTAGAAATGATAAGTACGAATTGTTGCAGCTGATTATGAAGGGTAAAATTGAAGGAAAAAGGGGTCCTGGTAGACGACAAATATCCTGTCTGAAGAACATTCGCGACTGGACCGGGTTAAACACACAGAAGCTCTTAAGAAAAGCAGAAGATAGAGACGAATTTGCAATGGTCATAGCCAACCTTCATTAGTGGACACGACACTAGAAGAAGAAGAAGAATACAGGGTGTTATATTTGAAATAGGAAAGTTGGAATTAAAAAGTTTTTATTCCAAAAAATGCGCGTTTAAAAATAACAATCTACTTGTCCGAGCGTTTTTTAGAATACTCCCTCATTTATTTATTATCGAATCCATTCCATTTGGTTATTCCACTCTGTATAACATTTGGTTTAATGAAGATTCATTTTAATGTAAAGTATTAGAAATATTCTCAGTAATAATAAAAAACAATTGAATAATTGATAAATAATAAAAACGTTACTGTGTAAATATGTTATAAAAAATACAAATACAAACAAAATTGTTCTTATATTTTTTGAATATATTCTAAATTATATTTGTAGTAATAAAAGTAAATAAGGTTGAATGCTAACTTGAAAACGTTTTTATCTGTTTAAAACTTGGAAACTAAATCCTGTTAATATAATATACCTAAGTCAATACAACGTTTTGAGAAAGAGTCAAGCGCGTATTGAAAAGAGATTTTACCTAAGTAGATTAGTAACTTAGTATCAAAACACGTTCTATCTGCCTCTTTTGGCAGCATCTAAGATTTGTTCAAATGATTTTTATTGCATGTAATAAATCGATTATATTTTCTTTAAATAAGCAATACCGACGATGGATCGGTGCCTTTGACTAGAGTACAATGCCCCAGGTCAAGTAAGAGTATTATTTTTATGGTAGCTAAAATTTTCGAAGAATTTAACAGTTTTGAGTAAAAAATTTGTCTGCATTTATAATATATCAACTTGTATGTTTGGTTATTTAACAGTATGGAAAACAATTTAAAAAATACAAAATTTACTAAAGAAAAAAAAAAGAATAGAAAATAGAAAAAAAGATAAATCCTCAAAATAATACGGCAAATAGAATGCCCAAATCATTAAACATGAAAGAATTAATTCTATATAATAATAAAATTCTATATATTATAAATACTATTAATAAAACATGTTTACTACTTAATGTGTATAATGATACTAAAAGAAGTCCAGAATTTTTAAATAAAAAAAAAAAAATGTAAACACAAATACAACTCTATGGGATTTCTATGGGGTTAAAACACAGATAATTTTGTAATAAAAATTCCATTCGACTGCTGCTAAACTTATTATTAGGTTATTTTATTAAAATAACCTAATAATAAGTTTAGCCTGTAGATGCTAATTAATTGGCGTTTTGTTTTACCTTTTTCCATTTGCTTTGGTGGGTAAAACAAAAGCGCCAATAAATATCCAGAGGTTAAAATAACTCCTATTATTTAAAATATTGTAATTTTTTCACAACTGGTCTACTAGATCAAATTTAATTTTGTGGTTATAATGAGTTACGATTACTGTATGGTGTATAGCTGAAAATAAAGGAATCTCTTTTATTTTTTCTTACAGTTTTATATTCTTTTTGTAACGATTTATTTAACAATAACTGGCTTAACCAATTATCATGAAGTTGTGCTTCATCATAGGTTTCAAAGTCGAGCATGTATGATGTCTTTATCGACCAAGGAAAACGTCTTGCGTCGTATTTAGTCAGCTTTGATGAAATAAAATGATAAATCATGAATGTGTTGCCAGTGTGAGTCCATTTCAAATAGGTATAAAGAAATAAAATAAGACTTACTTACAATCAATTTAATTTTACCACCAAAACGACCGGTTTTGCTTACTCATCATTCAATCTTTGCTTATCCACTGCTGGACATAGATCTCCCTCATAATTTTCCATCTATTTCGATCTTGTGCCTCTTGTATCCAATTCCTATGACAACGTTTTAGATCGTCAGTCCAACGTGTTGGTGGACGATCTCTGCTTAGGTAGGCATCATCTCTTGGTATCCATTCCAGTATCCGCTTGGTCCATCTATTTCGCTTACTACACTTTGCTAAACATTTTTAGGTCTAACGGTACTAGGTGAATTAAATGCTGAAATTACAAAGCCCACATTAGGGTGCTGTCTTATAAAGATAACAATAATTACAGTAATTATGCCAATATAAGATGTCTGTGATTATTAATATGAATGGAATTGATGAAGCAGACAAAGTAAAAACTCACAAATTGGTATAAGATAATCTATTTCATTGAAATAAATTAATAAATAACCAAAATACTACTTACTACTGTAAATACACAATTAAATTTTGTGTCTGTCAATGTCAGACAAATTGACAGTTGTATCACGAAACAATATTTTTATTTTATTAATATTATTATCATGGTATACTAACCATATGCGTAAGTAAGTTATGAATATTGCATTTTAATTAGTATTGTATTATTATATTGACTTATGTTGCAGTGTATTGTATTGTATTTTTATATTAATAACAAAATAAACAATGAATTTTACTGCAGAGCATGTGTAAAAAATTTTATTTGCATTCAACTTCTTTCATACATATATGAAAATAAAAATATACATTTTCATCAAAATATTGATTCAATTCCTTCATTTACTATACTCCTATTACAGGTCAAATGTTGTTTATATACAGCAAACGATGCACCATATACCTATATACCTAATTCTGTTTCTCTTTATGCTCTCTCTTACCTATAGCATTACATATGATAATTGTGCAGATTGACTCCCATATAAATTTGTAACGGCGAACGCATGTATAGAAGTATAACTTCTACCGCCACACCCGTTTTTTTAATATTTTTATTAATGATATCACTTTCTGTTTCCTAAATAGTAAATGTCTAATATTGGCAGATGACTTAAAATTTTGAAAAGTTATAGATAGCTTAAAAGACCAAGCCTTTTTGTAAGATGATTAAGATCAGCTACAAAATTGGTGCAATCAGAACAAACTCCACTTAAATGCAAAAAAAGGGTTTGTAAAGTTTCTGATTGATTGATTCTCGTAAAGTCAATAGAATCGAAACAAGCTATACTATTATATTAATAATCAGCCACTTAATTATGGTTGTCTTATTTGGGATTTGAGTGTTCTTTTCGATGAGAAGCTTACTTTCTGTGACCACATAAACACTATTTCAATAAAAACATCTAAACTTTTCGGTTTTGTTACTAGGAATTGCAGGTATTTCTCCATTAATTAAACAAAATTACTGTATTGTTGCTTAATTAAAACTATTTTGGAAAAGTGTTTAGTTATTTGGTCACCCTATTTTATAGTCCAGCGTAAATTTTTGCGATATTCTGCTGACCATGTTCACACTACTATTGAAAATCATGATTATTTCGATATCGAACAACAATTATCTTTACCCTCACTCAAAAACCGTCGTGATATGCCAGGAGCTATATTTATATATAAGATCATACATGGATTTATTGATTGTCCAAATATTTTAAGTCAGATTAAATTTAATGTTCTCCATCAAGCTCTACGTTACCACAATGTTTTCAATATTCCTTTTCACAGATATGGTATTCCAACCAATTAGATAGATACACGGGTCTATCAAATGATCTCGATTTTAATATTTTCAACATAACTCACTAAAAAATATCTCTTGTCTTGTGATATTTATATTGGTATTATTGAATTTTATTCTTGTTATATTTTGTTTGTTTTTTTAGTATGTAAGATTTTTAGTCTCACTTTTTAAACTTTCTGATATTGATTTTATATTATAAGTAATTTCAAGTTTTGAATCCCAACTGTGATATTGCATATTGGAATTTAAACTGTTAATGGGGATATCTCGTGTATTAAATAAATAAATAAATAATTGTCTATTTCATTCGACAGTTCTTCTTAAACTTTTATTCTTTCCACTTGAGTCAGTATAGATTTGTAATTATTCGTAAATCTTCATTATTCAATGAAGCGGTTTTCAATTTTTTTAACAAGTCCGAATTAAGTATTGCTAATTCTCTCCTTTACTATTGTGTATATTGTACTATGTATTACTCACAGGAAGATCTTTAAAACGTGAATAATCATAATTAACGTCGTTTGCACGACATTCCTATGGGTAAGAAATGTTGACTTAAGCCTATCAGTTGGTAATATTCCAGTATCACAAATTTTGCTAGAGAAACCACGCAGTGCTTTAATTTCATTTTCTCCCAAAAATTTTAGTATTTCATTACTTTCTTCATAGGGCTAAGTTCTTTTCCATTTTTTGCGGTTTGTATTGCCCACATAACCTTAGTTTTTATTATAGACGGGCAATCGATGTATTTTGTTCTACTCTTTTTTCTTTAAATAATTGAGAAATGTAGTTTTTCCATTTTGTTATCTGTTCATTGATATCATACATTCTGTGTCCGTTTTTGTCTTATGAACTTTGGGATAGTTGTTTCCGGCGATATCTTTTAATTTCCAGTGCAGATGACATGTATCGTGTTTTTTTTTATATTGTTCAATTTCATTACATTCTTTACTATAAAATTATGTTTTCTTACGTCTTATCTTCTGCGTGATCCCTCTTGTATTCGTTTTTATCATTCTGTAAGTATTTCTTGTCTTCTTTGATCCATGAGTCCTCAGAATTTCTTCTGTGACTTACCGTTATTTCCTTCTTGTTTTTACTGCACTTAATTTTGTTTCTTGAACGATCTTTAATATATCTTTAATTCTCGTCCAGTTTTCCTTAGTACCTTCATCATTACTTGATATTGACTTTATTTTTTGTTCTAATACACTGGTTATTTCTTTTCTCTATCAATAGCAACTGTTTGCTTATAAGTCCTTGTATTTTTTTTCAATATCAGTGTTATTTTTCCTACCAATATATTGTGATATGTTGGTATTATTATATTTTTACTTGAATTTTTGAGGTTTAAAAATAGGCATTTTTTGTTTTAAATTGTTTATAACTCGAAAAGGATTAAATTCAGAAAAAAAAATTGCTAAAGATCGTTTTTGTTCAAAAGGAATCAAAAAATATATAAAACAATAATTTTCCTAAGCCGCGAAAGTTAAAGTATAAGGTATAAAGTTGAACTTATTAGGATAATCTCAAAGTTATAGATTATGTAATAATTAATATTAAAATGAAGAACTTGACTGAAAACATGCTCTTCTGCAAATATTTTAAAAGGAATAATTTCAAAAACACAAACAATACAAAACAAAATACAAAAAACAACATACAAACAATAATAAATTAAACATTTTTTTTTGAATAATATAATTTTAAATTTTGAGAGATTTTTCAATGATAAAACAAAATCATTAAAAGGAAAATTTTTAAAACAACGTACGAATAGTAACATAAAATGAGATGACAGCTAAAAAAGAAGGCTAACAAGTACTTCTTGTCTAAAAATACAACAAAATGGAACAAGGACTTTAGTGAATGTCATGGAATAAATAATGTTATATTGAAACATTTATGTGCAAATCTTAAAGTGAAGTGTGCCTTTTTGGTATTATTTACTGATTTCAAGAATGAAAATCAATCAAGCGAATAGCTAAATGAAATAAATATTAAAATAATTCCTGAAGAGCGCGAACGAAGTAGTGTTTAGAAATATAATACAAGGTAAATATTGTTATATATGGGATTAAATCGCAATTATTGATTTTAATGAGAATTACATTTTGCATATGTTCTGAACATTTACAGGTTAACCTAATATTTTCTTATTTTTTTTATTTGAAAACTTAAAATTAGAAATCGAAAAGTCACAAAATTGCCACAAGAAAACACTTCAGAATCTCTGAATTAAAGGAAGTATCAATGGATGTAAGAAAATAACTTAATGAGAAGGAACATGTAAAAAAACAGGAAATTTCTGAAATAAGACGAATCCTAAATTAAAGGCAATTAGGATACAACAATATCGAATAGTCAATAAACTGTAAAAAAGGAGTATACGAAAAGAGTAAGTACAGAAAATGATTAATGTAAAATTTATACAATATAATAAATTTGATCAAAATTTAAGTTTTTGATATAGAAATAAATCATGTTGGATTTTTTTACTGTTAAACATTTTTTAAAACTTCTATGTGGGAGACAATTAGTAATTTAAGTAATAAATAATAATAAAAAACGTAAATTCAACTACAATTTATTACAAATTAAATACACAAATTATCAACATAATTTTACACTTATACACAATAAAATAATGCTTAACATTACATATAATTAAAAATATATACAAAGTTATCACAGAACAACAAAAAGGTTAAATTTTTACAATAAAAAAAATTACCATGGCCTCCAAATTCCATTTTTATCACTGGAACCCTTTTGCGACGAATAGCTCGAACTAGAGTAGCTTGAACTAGAATAACTTTTGGAATAACTGCTGGAACTGCCTCCATAACAATACTGTCCCACATTTCCACTCTTTGAAGAGACAGTAACGTAACTCTGACTGCTGTATTTTTGGGATGAATAACTTCCGTAGTTTGTAGATTGGTGGTAGTTAGAAGACTGTGGTTTTCTCATAGTTTGCAAGTAACTTACAGTCATTTCAAGGATATCAGCTTTTTCCAATTTGGCACTCTTTTTTCCAACACTCTGCGGGTCACATTCTAGAAGGATTTGCTTGAGATTTTCTAGACTTTCGTTGATACGTGCCCTTCTTTTTTTCTCCATCAAGGGTTTTCTTTGTTTTTTGTCATCAGGAATATTTTGATTCTGCATGGTAGATAGTTTTGAAGTAACTCAACACTCGAAATCAAATCACAACTTGTACAGGATGTTTAATTAATTTTTGGTAACGTACAAAGCACAAACACGCTAAGTTGTCTTGTATAAAATACAAAAAATTTGAGAAGAGGAAATTGTTAGACGACTTAAAACTTCAAGTAGTTATCACTTGCGCTACAAATTCAAGAATAACAAATATTTTTAAAAATCTGTATAAATATTCGTTCATCCCTCCCATTGGGGGATGGTACTACCTAATTTGACTTGGTCTGTGGGTGCAATAAAACTATATTGCGGATTGATATTTATGGTACCAATGATGGCCTTGGTACCTTCGGTAATGTTGTAATGGTTTAATATTTTGGGTATTTTTGTATATTATAGATTGTTTGATGGGCCGAAATTAGTTACAGTGGATTTTGAAGAAGGGTGTGTAAATCCGCATTTGGTTTTTCTTCGAATTTTTTGGAATATACGACTACCGAAAAAGGACATAGTTAAATAATGTATCTTAACTAATAAAATATGAATCTATTATTTTCTGTGTATAGAACGTACCAAAATATAATAATTAGTATTAATATTTTTAATAATTGTAATTGTACAACAATGATTTATTATTTTTGAGAGTTTTTAAAGATGAAATCAGTTAGAGCTATATCAATTATACATATTTTCCTCTTTTTTCTTCGTAATAATAGGGATTATTGCCGGTTTTTCTTAAATTATCTGTTAGTTGGATAGATGGATCTTTATTTAAACAGGAAACCTAATATACATACAATGTTATTAAAAGTACACTATAAATTTTTGAGGATGTTTGAGCAACGGTTTAAAATTATTAGTACATTTAGACTATTACATTTTTTTATAGATGCAGGCAACAGATTAAACTTAAGGAAGCTTTAAAAAAAAGCGAATTTATCGTAACCTCTGATATTATAAGAAGAAATACTTTGGTGAAGGAAATGAATTTTTAAAAATATTCAGGTAATAAACCATTTACTATTTTGAAGATCAAAATCGTGATGAAATAAAACATTATTTTCAACACAGAACCAATTTAGAGCATTTAACATGGTCCCAATTGGCGTACGGCAATTTGCTTTAAGAACAATTCTCATTCCCCAATTTTTTAATTTTTGCAACATGTTAGGTACGCTGAGGGAATTTTGGGATATTCTGATCAGAAAGTATAATTTTTTGATATTTTTTTATGGATGTACTGGAAGCACAGTATATTGCTTTTAAGCAATATACTGTGCTGGAAGTGACTATCAAAACACAAAATATTGTCAAGCTGAAATCCTAATTATTTAGCTGTTGTAACGACTCCAATTTTTTAACTAATAATTATGCTCTCAGTATCAAGTAGGCCATATTTATTTTTGGTAGTGAAAACCATTGCTTTTGTGTTTTTCATTCAAATTCGGTTTATTAATTTTCAAATAATTATTAACCATATTTCAAATTGTATTTATTGTTTAAATAGCTACATCAAAATTTTCATCACTATAATAAATTAGAGTATCATCGGCTAAACAATTAATTAATTCACAGATTATAAAAATATCGATATCGTTAATGTACAGAATAAATAAAAGGGGACCTAATAAACTGGCTTGAGAAATCCCTGTATCACTTTCAATTTTTGAAGAAAATTGGCGATAGTTCCCAGACAATAAATACACAGCCGCTTAGGCGTAGGCCCTTATGGCAGGTCACATAGAGACCCTATCGTGAAACCTGAGCATCAAGACCATGTGCGACAAACATAGGCTCGGTGGCCAGACCACTCGGATGCCCAGCCGACAAGAAAAACAAAATTTTTTTTGTCAAATCGACGGCTGAGTGACCGAGCACACACAAAGTTTGGACAGACAGTCATCAACTAAGGTGGGTGGCCCTTTGTTCGAAACACACATATTTTTTAGGAACTCAAGTCTCGCAAGTCATGCTAGAGTAACTTTTGTATAGAGTCAGTAAAGTAAATAGGGAGAAAAGCCGATATGTGTGCCACCCCTATCTGTCATGCATATCTTATATTGTTTATAAGTTGACTATTTACTGGAATTATATCTTCTGATATTGTTGTTTTTAGGGTATATGTTAGATAATGCTGAGGACAGTATGCAACCCTGATAAGTTTGAGATTATCTGTCTCCATTAGTGTCCATGTATTTTTATTCTTAAATATAAAAACATTGCATTTTTTATGATGTGAATAAATTAACAACTTCCGGTCATGCTATGGCCCCGATGCTATGGAAGAACAGTACCTGAAAAAAGATAGCTACTTTTATAAATTATTTTTTTTTATTTATTTATATCTATATTTATCTTTATATTTATCTTTATATTTATTTTTATACTTACTTTAAAAAAAAAAAGACTTCTAAATAAATAGTCCATGTTAGTTGCGCTTGTAGGTTAGCACTGTTCTCTATTTTGTAGCTGAAAGTACTTTGGAAAGTACATGGTTGATCTGGACAACAAAGTGATTCTAATAAATCTCTCTCGAGATATAGCTCCACAAACAGCCTGCGTGTAAACCAGGAATTGCTTGAAAATAATGTTCCAGTCAGGGATTTAGTCACTGTCGATGTATAATTTGATCTCGTTGTCACTGATTTCTGCCAACAAAGTGTAACGTCTTAATCTTAGTAAGACCAGGGCGTTAAGCAACAGCACACTGCTGAGAGAAACGAGGGGAGAAATTGTTCGAATATCCCTAAGGATATTCAAGAGAAAAACACTCACCGTTCCATCCATCAGAATGCTGCTGTGCCCGACTGCTCAGCCCTGGGTTCGTTCCCTGTTCATTCTCTTCCCGCACCAATCCCAGAAAGGTACAGGAAATAAATAAAAAACTTACGAAGTCATAGTAAAGGTATATATTGTTATGATATGTAAAATCGAGAAAAATATTGGTTTGTTTAAAAATATTTCAAAGTTCAAAAACATTAAAATAATTCAGATAAGTAGGATAATATCCAACAAACATTTCGGAGAAGGAAAGTTATTAAATCCTTGGATTTCCTGTACTAAACAAAGTGTAAGCTTTGCATTTATTTCTTTGTTATACTTGAGTGACCCGCATAAGTTTAAGTGAAAGCCACAGACAATTGAACGGGGTTTTTCAAAATACATTAATGCAGTGATTAAAGACAATAGAAGGGATTATAGAAAGTGGTTTTTGTTAGTTTTTAAGAATTATAGAAAAATATTATTTGTAAATAAGTTTTAGGAAATCTTATAATTATAGGTAAAAATTTGTTTGTTATCGAAATGAAAAAATGGGGGAATTGTGACGAGTTTTGATTGGCGGAGATTGAAAGGTATGTAGGAATGAAAGTGTAGCTAGATTTAGGAGAGAGAAAAGAGTGCAGTTGATTTTCCAAGTCTGTAAGAGGAACAGTGATTGTTCTCTGGTGGTTCCAAAGAAGTAGCAAGCAGTAGTGTTGAATGTTAGTGAGTTTTTGTGGAGTTAGTGTATCTGACAGAAGCTGAAGCAACAAAATATTGTAAGTCATATTTTCCTACTTATATTCCAAGAGTCACTGTTCAGGCCAACGAGAGATTCAGTTTATCGTAAAGAGAAGATATTCCAAGAGTCATTTTTCACTCGGGCCAACGAGAGATTCAGTTTATCGAGAGGAGAAAGGCTATCATAATTTGAATGATTTTTGCTTTTGAAGGAGATCATTAAGGACGATATACTTGCAACAATCTGTTGTAAGATTGCTGATTACATAGGGAGCGGTTGAGAGGAGATAATACAGTCTACAAGGAACAAGGATTTGGACCACTCATCATCAGAGAGAGATATTTTTGTTTTCTGCAGTTTGTTTTCTTTTATTGATAACACAATTTTTACTCGTAATTTAGAAAGGATATAAATATTTTGATTAGGAGAGTTAGAATAGTTTGGGATTTTGAGTTTTCAATTAATATTGTTTGTACCATAAATTTTGATTGTTCACGTACGGAGAACAAAATTTTGAGAATCCTTATATGAGATTTGTTTATTGAAAACTTTTGAGTGTGAATTATTTCATTATTTTTATTTCAATATATAGTGTTAGATCATATGTGTTTTTTTTTTATTATTCCGGTATTCTCTGAGATAAAAGAATTAAAAATTGTGATGGAGTCATAATCATATCATTTAAATAATTTTAATTAATCAAAAAAATTAATTAGCTAATTATTGCTTGGCGCACCAAGACTTTAAATATCACAATAATATATATTTATTAAATAAAAATAAACAGAATTCAAATTATTATGAATGTGAAACAAAAATAAATTTTTAAACTGAGACTCAAAGATTCTGCCGGTTGCCGGTATAAAATAATTTAAGTATAAAAAAGTACTCTGGTTTCAAAAATTAGTTTACGGATTTACTCAGCTTTAGTTCGTTCTGAAGGAGTCGTTTAGTTCTCCAGGAAGGGTTCCGATCTTTGTGGAAGTTAGTCGCTGTCGGTGGTTGTTGGTTGGGTTAAGGGGTGTTGTTGGTCTAGAACTAGATTATAGCAATCATTTTCGTCCCCATGTTGGTAAATGGGTTTCAAATTATGTTCTGATGCATCAGTGGATTTAAGGTAGTATGGGCTGTTGCTGATTGTTTCCCCAAGGTAGTGTGGTTGGCTTTTGTTTGCTTCCCAAGGTAGTGTGGTTGGCTACTGCTTGATCCCCACGGTAGTGTTGTTGGCTATTTCTTGCTCCCCACGGTAGTGGCCGTGTATACGGCCAAGACACTAACCAATTTGTGTGGCTAAAGTTTCATTGGCAGAATGATTGTAGTGATATGATTGAAAAGAGCGAATAAAAATTTGTATCGGCTTATATAGAGTGGAACGGCTACTAAAAATATTTATAATTTAGTAAGGTCGCTTTGGAATAATATAGTACAGGGGACAAGTACCAAGCGGAGCTTGGTGTCACGTTCAATTGGTTGATTGGAACAAATGGAGGAGAAGATAATTCACAGTCCATGCAGATAATGATTTTACATAGTAAACATAGTATTTTTGTATATTGTAGTTGATTGTGAGTGCGTGAATGTTTTTATTCTTTTCCTTTCTGCATCTATCTAATTTTTCTTCGAAATTCTTAGCTGTCTAAGCTCTCTTATGTGTTTTTTGTTATTTTGAGTAACGGCTAACAGCACGTGTTCCGGATAAGCAATAAAAACCGTTTCGTTCGATCACAGGGTCGATTAGATCAAGCAAATGTTTTGGAAAATACCTGGTAGATTATACTGATTGGTAAAAAAGTTTAGGGTCATCTGTAAAGTGTTAACTTGGTTTGACACTAAAACACATTAGCATGTATGATTTGAATATAAATAAAAGTAGTTCTTTAAGTTCAGATGATTTTCGACACTTATGTACAATCTATGAATTCTAGTTCCTTTTGTTAACCACCTCAAATGTGATAAGTGCCCAGGATCCCGTAAAGTCAAATCTTCTTTACAAGTTCCTAATTTTTTTGCCTTTTATTGAATTTACAATAAGTGAAAAGTTAGCAAACTAACTTTTCACTTATTGGTCATTTGGAACTATTAGGCCCCACTGTCTTGCCATCCAGGTGCTAAAACATGTGGCGGAATGCCAACTCGTTGAAATGGAGGAATCAAATTGCCCATTGTATAGTTTTACTTAGGTAAAGTTTGTAAAATCGGATCATTTTTCCAACCCGTATTGACAGCAGTACCATCAGAATTTGGAGTAACGTGGCCAGTTATTCTACTTATTAATTTGTGTAAAAGATTTTACGGATAAAACATTTAAATACTAACTATTAATCAAATACCAAAAATGAGTAAAAATGTGAAATTTTCAATATGTCTACAAATTGTTATGCGCGAGCGGAAGATATAACCTGATCTAAACCAAATTAATACCCAATGTTTATAGGCTCTATTTTAAGACATTAAAAACTATAACAGTATAACAACGTCTGATTCAAAAAAATTTTACCGATTTTTAGAATTTTTTTTTTATTTTTTTTTTATATAATTTGCAACTTTTCCGCACTATTACAACTTTGAAATCGAAAATTATTTTTTTTTGCTCACCCTATTATTAATATCAATAAAACATGCATATACATCGCAGTAGACCTGGTAGCATACCTGGCTCTCTGTATCAGAAGTTACAAACAGAAAAGTGTTCGCTCCGAGTCTTGCTCTGACTCCAAATTGAAATTCACTTACCTACATGTTCTTCTAACTTGGTGTATATTCGTAAGTGAATAATAATAAGGAGTAGTTTAAGTGCATGGCTCATTAAATTATTTATACCATGTTTTTCACATTTCCTAGCTTTGGATTTTTTATGAAGTGGAATAAATACTGATAGTAGTCAGTCTTTGGGTGAGTAACAAGTCTCGTATGTTGATGAATAGCTTCGTAAGAGCTGTAATTTGGTATGGCTCTAATACCTTTAAAATTTTACCATGCACTTCATCAGGTTCTGGTGATTTACCATCTTTAATTCGCTTAAGGGCGATAGTTACTTCTTAGTTTGTTATTTCTGGACCGTAAGGATTGTCTGTTTCAGTCGGTCTTCCTGCTGTATCTTCGAATAATTCTTGCATGTATTCGTTTTATTTTCTTAAGCTATCTTTTCAATTTATTATTATTTATTTCTTTTCAATATGGAAAAATAATAAAAAATCGAATAGAAGAAGAATACCAAGATATGGAAGCCGAAGAACAGGCTGGTTTTCGTGCAGGTCGATCTACAATAGACCATGTCTTCTCTATTACTCAGATAATTGAAAAGAAAGTTGCTCGTGGCCAAGAAGTCCATCTGACGTTCGTAGACCTTAGGAAAGCATAATGATAGTATCCCGCTTGATAAATTATGGGAGGCACTGGGGAAAACAAATATAAATATAGAATTGATTGAAGCAGTAAAAACGTTGTACTACCAACAAACAACAAGAATTAAAACAGGAAATCTGATAACACCGGGATTCAAAGTGACTAAAGGACTAAGACAAGGATGCTGTATATCCCCAACATTATTCAAAATATACCTCGAAGCAGCACTCAACAAATGGAAGAAAAATGTACGAATATGGGCATACCACTAATAGACTTAACTTTGTACACTCTCTGCTTTGCGGATGACCAGGTCATCATCGCACAGGACTCTGAAGACCTTAGTTACATGATGCGAAAACTATTAGAAGAGTTTACAGAGTGGGGTTTGGAAGTAAATATGGAAAAAACTGAGTACATGAGTATCGGAGGAGATCAACATAACCTTCTCGTAGAGGAAAATCAAGAGATCAAACTATGTGATAACTACAAATACCTAGGAGTAATAATCACTCAAGACGGAAAATTAGATGCAGCCATTAAGAAACGAAATACACAGGGAAGGAAAGGCATAGCCTTACTAAACAGCGTACTGTGGGATAAAAACATCTCTAAAGACAATAAAAGAAGAATATACAACACCATAATAAAAAGTATCACAACATATGGATGCGAAGTGTGGCCCCTAAAAGACAGATCAGAGAAAATGCTTAGAGGAACAGAAATGGACTTCTGGCGCCGCTCGGCGGGAATCTCCAGACGCGACAGAATAACAAACGAGAGAGTCCGAGAAATCATGGGGGTTACACATAATATTGTTGATGACATCAAAACGACACAACTCAGATGGTACGGACACGTAAGGAGAATGCCGGAGAATAGAATACCGAGACAAATTCTTGAATGGCAACCAAGAGGTAGGCGAAGACCAGGAAGGCCTAGAAGAAGTTGGAGAGAAGGAGTTGATAAAGAAATCAGAGAAAGAGAACTGGAGGACGATCTATGGAACGATAGAATGAGATGGAGATTGGAAATCGGAAGACGTCGAAGAACGTTGTAAACCGAAATTATATATATCTTTTCAATTTTAGTCAAAAATTTGTCCTTCAATGTCTACAACTATGCTTATATTGCATTGTTTTCTGGTGTTTTGCACGTCATAAATTTTTTTTGCGAATATGGAAATCATGTTTGCGTTGTAATGTTTCAATTTCCGTACATTTCTCCATCAGCCATGCCGCTTTTGCTCTTTTTGCTTCACGTAGTACCTATGCAACTTTTTCTATTCATTGTCATTTCTATCTTTTAGTTTTCTGCCCTTTTCCATCATTTGCACTATAATATACTTTAATTGGAAAAGACATCTCCCCCTGGATATGTTTTTGCTGAGGTAATAGTATTTCGAAACCCTTTGTTTATGATAATAAAATCAATTTGGTTACTTGTAATATTCCCTGTGCTATCACCAGATGCTTTTCACGTATAAAGTCTATTTTGATCTAATTTAAAAACTATATTCGTTCCAACCATATTAGTCTCTTGGCAGAATCTGATCAGTCTTTATCCTCTTCCGTTTCTTGTGCCAAGACCATATATATAGGATTTTCGAAATATTTAAGCAGTTTTTGGCCCTTCTAAATAAGTAACCATGTTTCTGCTCCATACATTAGCACTGTTCTTATTAGTGTTTTATAGATGGTCACTTAAATTTTTCTGGGTAGTTGAGTTCATCTGTCTTCTCAAGCCATAGTTGGCAAGCACTATCCTTCTTTTAATTTCTTTGCTGACGTTATCTTTAATTAACAGCGAGCTTAGATATACTCTCTAGGTGTCCAGGGGCTTGAACTAATACAACATTATATATTTGATCTTTTAAGAATTTATGTTCCATTCTCAGTACAGATGCCCTTTCAGAATGCTTCAGTCAGAGACTCAGTGGAACTAGATATGATGTCGATGTCATTTGCATATCCGACAACTTATACAGATTTTTTAAAGATTTTCCATTTTGTTATAATTCTTAAAAAAAATTTGACTTGTCAGAGATATGAACAGGTAAATTATTACTATCATAGAGGCTGTTTAATGTACCATTAAAGTAAAAGAAATATTCCGGTATTACAGAAAGATAAATCTATGGAAGAGAAACTATCTGTTTGGAATTGAAGGAATGTACTACTTTCTGAATATAACAAGTCTATATTTACATTATTTAGTAAATTTTCGATTGTTTTAACTTTTCCAAATGTGTTTTCGGAGCCACACAGTATTATGTGCATTAAAGTCACCTGCTAAAATAAAAGGTGTAGGAAGCTGAAAAGTTAAATCTTCAAGATCGGAACTTATTAAACAACGGCGTGGAGGGATGTATATCCAACAAATTTTAATTTTGTAGGGATACCAAGCTCTAACGGCTATAGCTTCGAGGTTTGTGTTTAGCGAAAATTCTTTATGGAAAATATCAGTGGAAACACAAATAATGCTCCTCCACTGGGGCAAAGTTGGACAGTTCAAATGTAGTGGTAACCAGTAAAATTTTTAAGTTGTCCGGAATATTTATCAGTGAAATTTGTTTCTTGTAGGCATAGGAAACCAGGAGAAGGACTGCAAAAACCTTCCGGGGTTTGGTCTATAGGCTTCTTGGACTGCTTGCTTGGAGTCAGTGGATAGACTGGGGTTGACAGAAAAATTACGATTTCGTTTATTTTTTGTATTGGAGGGGCTAGAGGAACTAGGAACTATTTGTTTAGGTGAAGACATGGTTTGTACTGTTGTGGGGTTTTCGCCTGATTAAAGGTTCTGAATGCTTACAGATGATACAGACGAGCATGGCCTCTTATGTGAAATTAGAGAAGTTAAACATAGTTTAGAAGACTCTTTAGATATTGTATCATTTTCGCAATTTTATGGGCAGGAAGAAAGATAATGTAAATTTGTTTGAAATTGACATGATTCGGTACAAGAGGGAAGTTGTGCATCCTGTTGTTGTGACGTTAACTCGGTAGTGGGAGTTAGGTCATGAGAAGGAATAGGATTTTTAGATGACAATGTGTCAAATGAAGTATTAGGGCAATTAGAAGCAACATATCCTGACTGATTGCATACAAAACATTTCATCTTGTCCGTAGATAGAAAAATTCTATTATCATTGCCTTTAAAAGTAATTAACAAGGAGGTGTGAAGCTCAAAAATTATCAGAGAAAGAAAAAACATATACTTGATGGCAAAAGCTAAGGATGTGGGAGCATTCATCACCTGGAATGCCTGCTTTAAGGAACGACACGAGGGAGAGGCTATTTGAAGACCGGGACTCTTAACTACATTTTCGGCTAGTTTACGGGGAATGTAAGAAAAGATGTTTGAAATTAATATTCTTTTTGTTGGGAAGACAAGTTTTCATATACTGAGAATGAGGGGTCCGATTTGGATAGTTGGGTGGGATTTCAGAAGTTGATCAACGAGATTTGAGTTCACTACAAAAGACATTAGTAGACGAAAACTGTAACATAAGCAATATTGTAAATTCACCTTTTCATCTATTGTAAATGTAATTGCATCTTAATGTAAGGTGTGGTTAATAACCATTAGCAGTTAATGCCACTGATATTGAATACAAAAAAAACATATTGTATGAATAGGGATTATGAGATGAATCTAAATGTGAGAAAATATACAGGTTGCCCTATTTAAAAATCTAGTTAATAATTAATTAATTAATTAACGTAGTTATTAATGATCCAATAGAATTTGGCAGATTTGTCAAGCTTGGAGAATTTTTGCTACATTTTTTCTACATATCTTTTTAGATATTCTGTACGTACCATAATGGAATTATTATTAAACTCACCCTGTATATATATATATATATATATATATATATATATATATATATATATATATATATATATATATATATACATGGAGAGTAATTCTACATACTTCTATCATAATAAAAAGTTTTAGATGTTTACTAATCTCAAATCAATAAATAAAAGAATCGTTTTAAAATTTCTGCAAATATGAATTTACTTCTTAAAGAATAATTTACAACTCTGTAAATTTAATAAAAGTTATTAAACATAATTAAAGCCCATTTATATTTAAGCAACAATTTAAGCGAAGATTAGCTTAAACTTGTCGGTATTTGCGGTGAATCGATTGGATCTACCTTACAAATTCACAGAAGTAAAGGGGCTCTCCTATGGCGTGACTAATATCTGTAACGAATCACTGTTTACCGACTTGGTTTGATTTGTGGGTAGTCTCTATAGTAGTGAAGATATTGAAATAAGGACAAAAAAATATTCTTGGAAAAACCGAATGCCATTTACACGTTTTTCTCGAAAATCCGCTGTAACTAATTTGAACGTATGGAAGTTTAAGACATTATAAAAGATATTAAACCATCAAACCATTAATAAGTATTGTAGGCGTGGTTCTTTCAAGATTATGCTTTTACAAGGTTAAGATAAGAAGGTTTCAGTTCGGAGAAATGAATGCAACTACCTTAGTTCGAACACACTTTCAGCGAATGATCTAATACATGTGTTTTAACATTTTAATATCTAAAAACCATTTTGTTTTGTAAACAGCACTATTATATACCTTTAAGGGCGTAGACGCAAAATTTTTGGGCCAATGCTTTTTAAATGCAATAATTTTTTTCGAATCCTGAGAAAACTAATAAGTATTTTTGAAAAATTTAAACGCAAAATAAAAGATAACATTATTACCGAGGGCCGAAAGTCCCTGAAAACTTCTATAATGTTTAGTTTAGTAGGTGAGTGACAGTGGTGAAAAAGAAGAGAAAATTAAGTGGGATATTTAATTTCAAATATCTCATTCAAAAGAAACTTTTTGTTTATTCCAACGATTGCATTATTACCGAGGGTCGAAAGTCCGTTAGAATAAACAAAAAGATTCTTTTAAATGAGATATTTGAAATTAAATATCCCACTTAATTCTCTCTTTTTTTCACCACTGATATTTACTAAACTAAACTTTATAGAAGTTTTCAGGGACTTTCGGCCCTCGGTAATAATGTAATCTTTTACTCTGCGTTTAAATTTTTCAAAAATATTTATTAGTTTTCTCGGGATTCGAAACAAATGAATGAATTTAAAAAGCATTGGCTCGAAATTTTGCGCCTACGCTTTTAAAATCTTCAAGTTATCTTTTTGTTTACTTTTTTTTATTTATAAGATATGGCAATGTTCTTCCAAGATTGTAAACATTTTATTTATGCTATTAAAAATGTTATAGTTTTATAACAGAAGGGATCAAATTAGAAAAAGTCAATTTATTAAATAATTTAATATATTATTCACAAATTGCATATATTATGATAATAATAACAGTCTAATTTATGGTATGATTTCTATCCTTTGAACATTAACAATACTTCTGGAACTTCTCTGGCAATAAACTTCAATAGCTAAATTTGAAGGAGTCTTTAACATTTCACACATTTTCTTCCTATTGTATCTTTGACAAATAACGTCTTCTGTGGAATCTTTTTTAATCAGTGTGTAACATCCAGTTTTAAGAGGTTCCGTTCGTTTTTTACCAGATATGTCACAATCTAGAAGAATAACTTCATCCGTGAAGAGACCTATTCCTTGGCAATTGTTTATTTCTGGAAATGGTTCTATACAGGCTTTTGTTAAGTTGCTAAGGTTGATTGGTTGAATATCTATATATGAATCGAAGCACATATCTGAGTCGGGTTCTATGGGATGCATTTCTGAAAATTACAAATAATGATCAGATTATTAGAAAAAAGTTATAGAGTAAAACGTGAATATAAAAAGTTCTCTTTCGAAATTTATTTAGAAAATAAAGAAATATTATAATTTATCCCTGAGAGATCAATAAGCATGAATACCAAAATATTATTTGCTATTTTTATTGGCAACTAACCACAATTTCAGTTTAAAATACGTTTATTGTAACGTTTTGATTTCTACTTCGGACTATCCCCGAAGTTATTAAAGCAATAAGGAAAATATGTAGATCTTTAACAGAAAACAGATGGCAGAATAACCTATGAAAATTAGAAGAAAACCATAGCAATATCTGGAAATTGCTAAAAGCGGGAAAATGCACAAAAATGCCTCCAATATATACAGACAGACAGATATAAGAAAACTACAGATCCATGTCTCTACTGTAAAATCTAGCCAGAGTAGTCAGCAAGGCAAAAAATAGATTTCAATAAAATCAAAAGACCAAGCTATGCCAACACAGTATTTATTTCTACATAACTCTAATAAGTTTACCATGACCACTGTAATTTTTTACCTTTTTTTTTAATTCTGATTTGCTAAATTTTGCTTACAGTACCAGAAGTACCACTAATCAAATAATATTTTAAAAATCCTTACGTAAATTTGATATATTTAAATACCTTTAAATTGATAAAAAAAATGGAAGTAAACAAAAATTTTCACCGCAATTGAAAATCTTTGTCCGGAAGTTAACCAAGATTTGTTTTTAGACGTTTTTTTAACCCGTAATACAACGGAGAGAACAAAATCGAATAAAGAGCTTATCCAATTAATTACAAAAAAAAACTGAAATGACCAGTGACCAGTGGCCTATATGAAACTAATAAACCTATTAGGATTAAAGAGTAGTTAACAAATAAAGAAATTGAGGCAAAGTCACCAACTGACGCGTCAAAAAAATTACAAGAAAATCTGTCCACTGTTTTAGTAACTATTAGTAACTATTAAAGAATATACCCTATTTTGTTTTAATCTCTACTACTTGAGAATAGAAAAAAGTTAAACAAATAAAATAAAGAACCAGTGCACATCAATACAACACATCGCAAATTAAAGAGGTTCTTTTAAGGTACCTAACAGGAAAGCTCACTCCGTTCAGGCACCAACAAGGAGCAAAACCATAACTACCCCAGCTACACCAGTTTCTACTATCCGAAGCTATGCACAAGGAACAAAGAAAGTAGCAGAAGAAACAAAGAAAAATGAAACCGAGAACTTAATGGCATATCTCAACGAACAGATAAAAAATTTCATGAAAATGTTCAAGAAAATCACAATTGTAGTGATTGAATCAAGAATTTCATATTCTATGATAAACTATGATATCTACATGAATTACTTCAGAGATAACTCTGGAGGCACAGCCATCCTGGTGAGAAAAAAAAAAGAATATCGAACCCCAATCAATTCTTACACCAGGTGGATTGGTCAAATCAAGCCAAATACATAGGAGTAACGATTGACAAAAAACTGACCTTCACAGAAAACGTGACACAAATAGTCAATAACTCTTAAACAATCAGGAGTCAACTCTCATCACTAACAGAGCAAAAGAGTTGCCAGAGATTTAAAATAAATATTAGTGTAGCAAATAGCACAATTTTGCTAACATTCATCTACCCCTCAGAAGCCTGGGGACATACGAGTACGTGTACATCCAACAGAACAAAAATATAAGTCGTATGATAATAGAGGCTGTAAACATACATAAAAACGTCCTACTAAGCTACTTCTTAAGGAAAACAAAACAAAAAAAATCCTAAGAGCAATATACACAGACAACAAAGGTCACACTTAATATTTAACAATCTCAGGACTTACCAAAACAGACTATTACGAGAGTTGAGAGTAGAAGACCCTGAAACATCTAATCTTGAGATACTCACGTAATAGTTAGAATGAACACAATAACAGAAACCCCCCTCCAAAGAAAAACGAACACTATGCTCTTTAAAAAAAATATATACCCCTATATGTATATTTTATTTCCTTTCATTTCAGTTATATTTAGTTTTACTAACCATTCACTATATTTCAAAATAAAAACAAATATCCATATACACGTAATGTGTGGGCCGCATACACCTGGGAATGCACACTTCACTCATTATTTTTATTCTGATTTTTGTTTAATTTAACCTTCACTAATCACCTTCGGTTGCAGTAGCCACACATACCGTCATGCCATCAATTAGAAGAAAATAATACAACTGCACTTCAGGTAGGTCCAAAAGGATCAAGGATGCTAAAACTGAGCATTGAGGTCATGTATAGATAAACATGGACAAGAGGAGAGTAACATCGATTTTGTTAATTCCACGACTGAGTGACCCAACACAAAGTCCGGACAGCAAGATACCGACCTAGGCGATGGCTCATAAGTTCAGTCATTTTAGCCATTCAAAGGTAGTAAGCTACCCCTAAAATTAAGTAACCTGTAGTTATTGTAGGTTAGGATAAGCAACGAAAGATGTCATTACCCAGGGCATCCAAAGTAAAAATCAGTACAACTTCCCCTCTCGAAATCTGCTTCGAAGGTAAGGTGTAGAAGGATAGCTTGGAGGTCAGATCTATACTACTCCAACGGAGTGTGACCGGTTTTATCTTTAGACATGTGGGTCCTAATGTTTATTTTAAACACAGGTGGCTCTGTAGGAGCTGGGTTGTACGCTTATTTGTGTGTGTGTATGACATTCATGGTTGAAATTAGACCAGAAACTAGAATAAGAACTAGAATACGAAGTAACTTGGAAACAAGTAAAATGAGAATAAGAATAACACGAAAGGCACTGGGACAAGAAATAACAACATCAGAAATACGTTCAGGATATACAACATAAACGAATGGGTGCAAGTTAGAAAGGAAGAAGGGAATAGTCACATTGGCGGAGTGACAAGAAATAGAATAGTTGTAATAGCTTGAGGTAAGTCACCAATCAACAAGAAGGATATGTCAGAATAGGAAAAAATGACAAGACAATATTTTAATATATTAGAAAAAATTAGAAGAAGATGAGGTTTAATACTATTAGTATTGTAATTCCTAATATTAAAGGAATCTTATATAAATAGAATATTC